>NC_056740.1:290864093-291096593 GCF_019279795.1 Protopterus annectens
TTTAAAAAAAGCGTTACATAACTTGGAAGAGGCCAATGAATAATTTCTTTCTTCTGTATGAAAAATTAGAAATGGCAGCCAATTACAATTTAATCATATAAAAACTAGCTCCTTCTTTAAAGAGAATACCCAAGAATTCAAGAAGGATAGCAGAAACCGGGGCAGAAAAGGGATCAGCATTATTTTTCAATGTCCAAAGGGAGTATTTTTTATACTTAACTCTTGTAAACTTTCTTAGTAGAATCTTTCTGTGAGCATAAAATTATGGTACGTACTGGAGAGGAAATCCTGGGCTGTCTGAACATCTTTGGAAGTGGAGAACCCATACAGTTAACTTGAGGGCATGGATATTGGAATGGCTCTTCCCTGAGGTGTGTGAGAAGAGAGCTGGAAATGGTTCCAGTATCCAGGAAAGATAATGAAAACGAGACTATAGGAAAGGGAACCATACCTGTTAAGGCCAATAGGAGGCACGGAGAATGACTGAGCAATTCAAACGGGTTGTTTCTGTAGACATTTGGGGATCAAGGAAAGAGGGGGATAAGCGTAAAGGAGACTGGATGGCCAAACATGGACTAGAGCATCATTCTGTGACTCACCCTGAGGGGGGATGAGGGCAAAATACCTGCTGCACTTGTTGTTGTTGGGAGAGGCAAAGAAGTCGCAGCAAGGTTGACCCAAATGATGAAAAATCTCTTCCACCACAGACTGTTTGAGAGACCACTCATGTGGCATCAAAATGGACCTGCTTAATTTGTATGTTAATACACTGTTTTCCTTCAGTATGTTTGTCGCAACTAGAAAACAGTTTGAGGAGATTACCCATTGCCACACTCTCATGGCTTCTCTACAAAGAGGGTAAGACAGGGTTCCCCCTTGTTTGTTGATGTACCAGACATCAGACATGTTGTTGGTCTGAATAGCAATAGTCTCTAGAGGAGCAGCATCTTGAAATGCCTACAACGCTAATAGGACTGCTGTCATCTCCAGAACACTGATATACAAATTGGTCACCGGGGTCACCATGTGCCTTGGACAGACTTTCCCAAGAAATACACCCCCCCCCCCAGTTGTGAGGCGTCCATAGTCACTGTGGCCATTGGACGGAAAAAAGAAGGGTTGGCCTAGATAAATGTCATACAATTGGATCCACCACTGGCAGTGGCATTTGCAAATTGAGTAAGTCTGACTAGAAAACATAGGGGTTGTCGAAGAATAAGCCATTGAAGAACATGCATAAAGTATCGTGCTAAGGAAAGTAATACTATGGCTGCTGCCATAGATCCCAGAGCTTGAAGAATGAATCTGGCTGGAGGAGATGGGTGGGAAAGAATCTGGTGAACCTGAGATCTGGGTGTGGTTATGCAATGAACTGGCAATGATGCAGTCTACACTGATATGTTCAGATATGCACCAATAAACTCCAGGCTCTGAAATGGTGTCAAGTTTGATTTGGCATAATTTATTGTTATCCCCAGTGACTGTAAAATCTGAAGCAAATACTCCCTGGACTGCTGGACAAGATGCAAGGAGGGGGTGGTGAGTAGCCAGTTGTCCAGATATGGAAACATTCAGAATTCTTTGAGTCTCAGGTGAGCAGCCACCACCTTGAGGGCTGTGGTGAGTCCAAAGGGCAGGGCTCTGAACTGGTAATGACTAGCTCCCAGCTGAAAATGCAAATCGCTTCCGGAATGTCTGTCTATTTTGATGTGATAGTATGTATCCTGAAGATCTATGGAACACATTCAACTGTCCTTCCGAAAAAATACCAGATCGGACTGAACCGTGACAATTCGGAATGTTGACTTCTTTACATACTGATTCAATTTGTTCAAACTCAGAATATATCCTGAAGTACCCTGTATTTCTGGGCATTAAAAAGAAACATGAATAAGTTCTGACACCTGTTTGGTCTGGCGGGACCTCTTGAATGACACTTTTGTCTAGTAGGTTTTGAATTTCTTGTGTTACTGCTTTCCTCTGACTGGGTAGAACATCTGGAAGCTTCATCCTTTTGCAAACAGGATGTTGGAAAAATGGAATGGAATAACCTCTGGATATTATTCTTAGCACCCACAAATCTTCTGTTATATTTGCCCAGGCATCAGAAGCAAGGACAATTGCCCCCCCCCCCCCGACTACCTCCAGAGGTGGACAGTCAGACAGCACTTCAGGAACACTTGAAAGGTCTGCCTGGAAAGGAATCACTGAAACCTTGATTTTTCAGGCCTCCTGTGCCTCTAGGGTGATGTCTATCATGGAAACTGCCTTCTCTGCCTTTGGAGGAGTTGTCCCCAAGTGAATCTTAAAAAAAGACCCTGACATTTGCAGAACCACATTTTCTTACCTCCTCTTTGATTCCTAGTAAAGGTTCGTTGAGGGGTAGGAAACTTGATTTCCACAGCAGACAAGAGTCTTCCTTTCTTATTCACTGTGAGTAAGCATCTCTTTAACTGATGGACCAAAAAATGATGTGCCAGTAAAGGGGAAGTTGATGACATCTTAAAGGGCTCCACAGAGTCACATAGATGCATCCAGGCATGTTTCCTTATGGCTATGTGTGAACTGGAAGCCCATTCCTTCAGCTATGTGAGAGATAAACCTCTTGGAAGTACTAGAAACTGACAACAGAGTGACCAGCTGAGGGCATGTTTTCTTGAAATCCTCTGCAGACATGGACTCAGAGGGAATTTGATAGCTCCTTAGTCAAATCTCTCTGTAGACTTGTGAAATGTGCCGGGTAGTTAAGATACCTCAAGGTGAAGGCCACCAAGGCAAAGACTCACTTTCCAAATGTGTCCCATGCTCTAGACTCTCTGTTTGGTGGGTAGACAGAAGAGCTCTGTTCTGCCAGCTCTTTTTTTAGTGGCTGCTGCCACCACTATAGCATCTACTGTGATGTCTTTGTTCCAGTGGTGTCTATCCTTGGGAGGAGCTAAGAATTTGTCATGTCTTTTTGGAATGGGTTTGACTGTATCCTTCTGCTTGCATGCCCAGTGAGAAAGTAAATCAATGAGTTCATCTGCTGGGGTGGTAACCCAAGACGTAGATGGGCCAGAACTGAAAGCTTCCAAAAATACTGATTCCTCTGGGAAAGGATTTTTAGAAGACCAACCACCTTTCTGAGGATCTCTAATATCTCTCCAAAGGAGATATCATCTGGTAGTTATCTGGGGAATCCTTCTCCTTCATTAAAATCGGTTTCCTCTATGAGAGATTCCAGTGGGGATTCTATGTGCATCCACTTGCACATTCTATTCCGATGGATTTCCTCTGGGGAATGTTTAGGGGAGGTATCTGAAGAGAGAGGGAGTTCCTCCACATGAACTGCTTGGAAGCTAGCTGGAAATGGCTGTCCTTGTGGAAAAGGTCTGATCGATTCAGTAATTTTGTATATGCAGGACAAATTTAAGATTTTCATCCCTAATAGTTGGCAATAGGAAATGACTTCAAAGGTTGTATTATCAAGAGAGAGAGTACTTCAAATTTAGTTTTTTTCATGAGAGAGGGATTTGGGGAAAATAGCCTTTTTTCGGGGGGGGGGGTCAGCATGACTTGTGAGGTACAAAGGTATGTTTCAGTGGCTATTAAAGCTTCCCGAGTAATTTTAGTGAAGTGCACTTTGTTGTCAGATGTGCAAATTAGTGTGGAGTCATTTGTGCACTGTATTAGGAAGGCTTGTGTAGATGTGTAGAGGGTGTTGGTGAGAATGTTAAAAGAGGAGAGAATTACGGACAGAGCCTTGTGGTACACCAGTATTGCTTGGGAGGTATGGAGAGGGTGGAGTGCCATTTTACTGATTGATCCTATTGGACAGGTAGCTTTTAAACCAAAGGAGCGTGGGCTGAGAGATACTTAGTGAGGACATTTGAAACAGATGTTTGCTGTGGTAAACTGTGTTGAAGGCTTTAGACAAATTTAGAAATAAGGGGGAGACCAGTTTGCCATTATCGCTAGCTTTATTAACAGGATCTATATAGGTTAGAACTGCAGTGGTCACACTATGAGTAGGACAGAAGCCATGTTGTGTGGGTAACAGGAGTTCTTCCTGCAGGAGATAGTTCATAGATTGTTTTTTAATACATTTTTCAAGTATTTTGTAGAGGGGGATAAGATTGCTATAGGTCTAAAGTTAGAATATCTGCTGAACTTCATCATTTGTGCAGATGGAAAATGTATGACTTTTTCCAGAAAGATGGAAAATGGGAGTCTGGGATTTACCTATTTATAGGATTGAGACAGGACAGGCAATTTTATTAGCTGCTATTTTAAGGTACCTGCTTGAAAGATCATCAGCTGAAGTAGAGAAAGGTTTGAGTTTAAGTAATTTTAGATGAGATGTGGGCACAGGTTTGAAGAGGAAAGTGGCTGTGGTGATATGTTGCTGTTGGGCAGGGTTGGGGTTAGATACTTAGGTATCCTTAGTTACAGATGCTATACTATCTATGAAATAAGAGTTGAATTACATTGCAGTTTCCAGTGCTGAATTAATATTAGAATGGTTAGGGTAACTTTTTGGCCAGGATGCAAGATTTCTTTAATGGCTGCCCAGAACTTTTTAGGGTTGTGCTTACTATTATTCTGATGGTTATTATAGTATAGTTTTTTTTGTCTTCATTAATTTGTTTTTTAGTACAATTGCGAAGCATTCTGAAGTTTTTTAAATATTGTGGTGTTTATATTTTTGTCATTCTTTCCATGCTTTTTCTCTATCTTGTGTTAGCATTCGACTCTTTTTTTAGATGGCCAAATTGCATTATTTGTTTTTAGTGTCTTCCTTCTAGGAGGTGCAAGGCTATTTAGGCTATTCAGGAAAGTTGTATTGAATTCATTTACAGCATTATCTAAGGGGAGGAATATTTAGTAAGTTCCAGTTAACAGATAATAGGGTAGTAATGAACATTTCTGGGTTAAACTTGAAAAGGTTGCATTTTTATATATATATATATATATATATATATATATATATATATATATATATATATATATAAATATATATAAATAAACATGCTGTTTAAGTGGATGTGTGAGATGTCTGGGGTTATTTCTCCAAGTCTTTTGGGTTTTTGTACCGTGACATGTCAAAGTACGATTAAGGTTCATTAAATTAGTATTGTTTGAACTTTTGATGTTAGCCAAAAATGCTCTTCACAGGACTCTCAATGTGCCCACAATTGACTGCTTCAGCAATTCATACGGAGTTATATGTAAGTTAGTATTGTTTCAACTTTTGATGTTTGCCAAAAATGCTCTTCACAACACCCTCAATGTGCCCATAATTGACTCCTTCAAAAATTCATATGGAGTTACATGTATATGTTGCATATCTAAATATGAATGTAAATTCTTTTTTGAGACCCATTTTTCCTACTACTAGTTGAACTGTCTGGGTATCTTTCTTCCACATTGCCTTGTTTCCACCTGCAAGTCCTGGTATTTTATGACTTTGTGTCTCTCTGTACATAAGGCAGAAAAAATATGTGTGCATGTGTTTATATATATCAACAGTATTGTCACACAATTGTGGAAAAAAGGTGAAAAAAACACTGCAGTACAAATTATACTTGCATGTAGTTTTGACAAATGACAATTAAAAAATATTTTAAAAGCCAGTCAGCAATCCTTCTCTCATAAAGAGTACAGGTAGGCCATTCTCAGCACAACTCATTTTGATTTAATAGCGCATTACACTTTTTGACACAAAATAAGTTTAATAGACATGTAGTTCAACTGCAGGAAAAAAAGACACAAAAAAACATACAGCAATGTGGAAGTCAAAAGAACACTGGCTACAACCAAAGCATCTAGTGGTCCTGGGAAATTTTTGCTGTCCTCTGTGACCACCTTATTTACTATCATCATTCTTTTTTTCATCTACTTGTTCCAGTGACAGTCACAATGGTAGCAAGCCAAATGGGAAAGACTGCATGTGCTGGCCCCCAGCAGCTGACGTCAGCTCATCCTTTAGTGTCCCCAGGCATTTCCAGGCAGCCAGAAAGATAATGACCCAATGTGTCCTGGATATGCTCCAGGGCTTCCTCACAGTGACCCATGCTTGGCTCACATTCCTCATGAGATGGACAAACTACCTTAGCTAACTCCTGTTAACACAGAGAAACAGTAATTATATTCTAAAGTCCTCCCGGATTGCAAAGCTTTTCACTTTGTCACAGCATGTGAGCCCCAGCAAAGCTGTGAAGGAACCTCATTTCTCCTGCTTATATCCACAAACTCATCTTTTTGGTCATTACCCATGACCATAGGTGGGGATGATTACAAAGAGTGACCTACAGACTGGAAGCTTCATCCTGTGATTTAGCTCTCACTTCACCATAGTACGATGCAAGCCTGTGGTACACCAGCCACTGCACCCTTACAGTAAGTAATCTCCCAGTCATCTCTACCCTCACAACTCCTCAAGATAATTACACTCCTCAGTCTGAGATAGCAGCATTGTTGTCAACTGTAGGTAGCGAGAGAGAAGCATGATCTCTGATTTGGAGATGATGATTTTCATGCCAAACACTTCACACTTAGCAGGGAATAGCACCATTTCACATTGTTGATTACAGCCATATGAGCTTAACAGGACATCATTCATCTGTAAACACAGACTTTGACTTTCCATGAAAATTCACAAACGAAGCTGCAAGACAATTCCTACCTTTATCAGAGCTTCAAATCTACCTTAAATGTATCACACTTAATGATCGAACTGTGAACCCAATTATCACTTGTCAAATACAAGGACCAAAAGCACACAGCATTGGGACTCTGCACTGTTGTAGCCATTGACATAAAACATTTTGGGATAAAAGGTCACATGCCTACTTCAAATAAACAAGCATATTTAGACAGTAGCTGTAAAAGCCACTAACCCCCTCAATATCCGCTCATGAACAAAGAATTGATCTACTGGTCCACAGCCAGGACTGAATCTGCATTGGTCTTCCTAAATCACAAGCTTAACTGTTACATAAAGGTTAATTTTTTAACACCCTGGTGTACACTTCCATAATGAGGCTGAGGAATGTGATCTTACTATTAGCAGACCACATCCTCTTGTCCTCTCTTTGGAAGGTGGGACCACTACACCTTGAAAGTCAAAGATAATATCTAAGCCTTTCACACAACTTAGGAAAGGCTTGTTAACCGACATTCAACAACAGTCATCACCTTCAGTGTCCATAACATTCAACAACAATTACCACCTTCAGTTTTTCAGCTGGATCTTATGTAGTCCCACATCAAAACCATTATTCATCACAGTCTTCCCATCTACCCAAATAATTTTTTTTCTAACCTCTACATCTGCCTTTACATCTTCTGAGTAGGACACATCCACAGGAATCAGAGCTTTCTCAGACTCACTGCCACACCTTTCAAATGTTTTTGATATTCAGGGATGTCTTTGATTTTATAGGATCATAGGAGATTACTAGGCTAATGGCTCTGGGGCCCTTACAAACCTAGCCAAGAATTTATCCCCAAAAAAGAAACATACCCAGCACCCATCTCTCCTGTCAATGAGGGACACAGGTGGAACCCCTGGGACAAATTTGTGGTTGCCCATCCACTCATCAAGGTTGTTCTTGAAGAGGGTCAGCGACGTACTTTGTTTGACGTGTATGGGGAGTCTATTCCAGAGACAGGGTAGCCTCTGGGAGACAAACCTTTCTCTCCAGCAGGTTTCTTAATGTTACATATTAGATTTAAGCCTTTCAATCGGGTACAACACGAAGAGTTAGACTGGCGGATATGGAGCATCTCTAGTAGAGCAAGGTCTGAGATTTCCTTGTAGGTGAGAAACAAGCCACCTCTGAGCAATCTGTACGATACAGAGTAGAGTGACAGTGATTTGAGCCTGTTCACATAGGACAGGTGTTGGAGGCCATAGATTCTCTTTGTGAGGTATTTATGTGGCCTTTCCATTTGGTGCAGATGTTTGGAAAGGTACATACCAAATGGGGAGCTGTACTCAATTACTGGCCTAATGAGGAAGGAGTACAGAGAGGTAGTAACCTCCTTTTTTTCTGGATGCAATCCCTTTACTTATGAAATGAACCAAGTAAAAGGCTTTTCTGACCACTGCCACTACATGATGGTCAAATGTGAGATTGTTGTCAACTTGTGTACTCAGGTCTCTCACCACAGGTTGTGTGCTTACGGGGCTGCCGCTAATGTGGTAATCAGTAGGGGTCATGTTTTTGCCGAATGGTATGATAATACATTTTTTTGCATTTAACTTAAGGCCATGAATTTGGCACCAGTCATCTGTTGCTATGAGATCCTCTTGAAGTATGTCATCATCATTTGGGGAGTCAATGACAGCACCCAACTTACAGTCATCCACAAACTTGGTCAGCCACTGGCCTTTTATCTATGCCTGGACCTCTGAGAAGTAGATGCCAAATAATAGGACTGATCCCTGGGGGACACCACTAGTGACAGGTCTGCTATCGGAGGTAGTGGCACCTATTTTGACCTTGTGGGTCCTATCAGTGAGCCAGCTGGCCACCAACCTGATGAGATAGGGATTTACACCAAGTTCTGTTAGCTTTTCAATGATGCCTGAGTGGGGGATAGTGTCCAAGGCTTTGATCAAGTCAAGATATGCTGTATGTACTGACTTTCCCTCATCCATGGCCTTGGTGACAGTCTCAAAAAAGTCAACCAAGTTCAACAGGCAAGATCTGCCCTTGACAAATTCTCCTATGATAGGCACTTTTTAACTTAGGCATTTTTTACTTATTTATCTACTTAATTACCCATTTATTTATTTAAGTTTGAAAATTATAGTCATCAAATAATGACAAACATTACAGGTGCAAAACATATTTCACTTCAGAAACCACATACTAATTCAAAGTCTCTTAGTCTGATAACTTTCCACGTCACTAATCACCAGTATTTAGAATGTCTTTCTGGTCTGAGACATTTATCACTAATTACTTTGGCACTGTCCCTGGAGGTTGAGCTCTGTGTTCCCTATATACATTCCATTGGACCAAAAACAGTTACAGTGTATGAAAATAGGAGCATATTGACTAAAGTAAAAAAAAAAAAACACTTAAATTTCCTGCCACTCTGAATGGAGATAACATACACTGGCTGTAGCTCTAGTCTACAACACGTCTAATGAGACATTTTTGTGATAGGTGGCAGTGCTGTATTGTTTCAAACAGCCACTCTGCACTAACCGCAGAGCTGCAGAAATAATGAAAATAATGGCTAGCGCCAGATAGGGAGAGCAGCAAAACAGTGATCATTTACAGCTATTGGTAGCTGCAGCGCTTCATTCCAAGAGATAAGCAGTAAGTGGTCATTTACAGTGGAGCCTTTTTTATCACTAACTGCTCAGGAAGTGGAGCCTTTTTTATCACTGACTCCCCAGGAAGTAACAGCTGCGACAGAGGATTACTTCTTTGAAACAATAGCAGGCAAGCTGGACTCCTGCTATGTAACAGACAGACTGGAGCCAAGGATTATAAACATGTTATCATGCAGCATTTCAAAGGGCAAACAAACTTAACCCTTGCAGAGCAAGAGTATTGCTACCTGCTGTTTTTTAATTTAATTCAGACTACTAAATTAAAATGGCATTAAATTTCAAAATAGAGTAACACACTTTGCAAGAGTTTTTTATCAACATAAAAATGGCATATAGTACGTGAATCTCTGACAGACCTGTTTTATTTTATTTAATAATTTAAATATGAAAATAGTCCACTCACAAATAAAACTCCATTTATTAAAATCAAATATCCACAGTAAGCACTTTCACCCACAATAAGCTTCACATAGATATATCTAACCAATGCTCCTTTTTATAAATAACACTCAGCTAAAACTCTTAACAATGTTGTAATAAAATGAGTGTGCTAATAATACTCTGAAATTAACAGAAAAATAACCTGCCGTAACCAGCTTGTCATGCCTAGGTTCTTAAGTCTGACCCTAGCTTTTAGTAAATAAGATAATCTCCCACTGCCACACAGGTAAAATGAAATGTAAAATTTTGACTTTTTAAAAATGGGGGGATAAGAATGATTAATGACAGTGGTACTTAACAGTAATACATAGGGTTAAACACAGTTTAAGTAGAGTTGAGTCAAGCTAGTAGCTTCTTAGCTGTGAAAAGTAAATAAAACTTTTAAGTTAATTACTAATATTTGATTAGATGAGTATTTTGAAATATCACTAAAATTGCTGTGTTTGTCTGGAAGGTACATGATCATTGATAAGATGAAAGTTCTGGACTGTATGAATCTCACAAGAGTTGTGATACTGTCTGGTGCCAAACATGTTAGTCTGATTTCTATGAAGGCAACAGGCTCTCTGTTGTGTCCTTATCTTTGTAGCAGGGGAGGATAGCACAGTCGAGTGGATACCATTAATATCTGTGCCACAGGTTTATGTTTTTTTTTTATAAGGTATAAAATTACATGATAAAAGATGACTGATCCCACTAAATACTGCCTGGGTTTTTTGTAGAAGTTGTTCTAAGAAGGATAACTTAATTAAGGGAGCAGTACTAACTGACTGGGACCAAGTTAAGGTCACTGTTTGAAGTGTTGTCTAAAAGATTTTTGCTTGAGGTTACCTGGAGGTAAGAACAAGAATCCATGTACATTTAACAAAACAGCAGAAGTTTAATGACTTTATAAAAGAGGGGTAACATATAAGAATATCAGGATACAAAGATATGGATTCAGATTGCATTTAGTTTTTCCCCAAGGCTACTTTGGTAGTTTTGATGGTGCCAGTTTATTAAACAAGAACCAGTATGACTAAGTGTTTAAGGTGAGAATTCTAATGGTATTTCTTATCAATAACTAGACAGCAGCATTAGTCGATTTCATAGAACTGTGTGGAGCTGGCTATGTATGAGTTTTATATGTTGGTATAGCTAATTAGTGATTTAAATGGTAAGCTTGTATTCAAATTTGAAGAATAACATTTATTGGTAATTTAGGTAAAACAAAAGAAGAAGTGAAAGATTCAGAAACAGGTATTATACCATAGCTATAAAGTTGTAAAGGAAGTAGGAACAACTAACTGGGTGGGTAAAGGGAAACCCAGCTTGAAGTTGTCTTTGAAATCTTGGACAGGTATTGGATGCCTTGTCAGGTGAAGGAAAGTTGAGGAACTAATTTACAAATATGTGGTTTCAGTATGGGTTATGTAGTAGGGGGAAATTATATTTTTTAACAGATTTTGGATATATGCTTTCTATGGTAAAAAATTATCATATTGTCAATATGGGTAATAGGTTAAGGAAGATATCTGAAAAGTGGCATGTATTAAGAAAATTGTGAATACTGAAAAATTCCCATTTTATAGACGAATGCATGCTGCTATGTTATGCTATAAACTGTCAAACCAGGCTTGTTAAATATTCATGATTTAGGATAAATATGAGCATATGTTTCCAATACAAATAATATTCAGAACAGTTACATATATGCCAATTTCCATTTCTTTCAGTCCCTTTCCTTCTCTCTCTCCCTCTCTTCCTCCCTCTCTCTGTCTTTTTCCCTGTCTTTTTTCCACTTTTGAAATCAAGTCGTTTCTCTGTCAAGCAAACCACTTCTTAATGCTACCTATGGCGTTATGTACACATCTGTTTACTTGAAGTTATCATTCAGTGTTCAGTGTTCAATGCGCCTGTTTCTGAAGTCTCAGTAACCTCAAAAGGGGTTATACAAACTCTGTATCCTAGGCTGATACACAGTGGCAGAACACTATTCATATTGTTCAGATTTAAGACTATTTACATGTTAGCCGTATACTATGTGGCAACTTGTTCCACAGGGAAGTCAAATTTGAATAAAAAAAACTTTTAGTAGTTGCTCTAAACTCATCCATGTTTATTAGAATATTTTTACTTCTAGTATTCAGCTGATGTATTGTATAATGGTGTCCCAGTGTAGAATGCCAGTAGCCTTGTCGTATTTTCTCTGATCATCACAGGATCACTAGCTGTGAGTTGTGAGTACAGGATATGACTTGGAAGTTAAAGTCATGCATCGAAACACACTTCCTGGTATAGAAGAAAATAAATCTGAGGATCATTGTCCCTATACACATGTAATATATCAGATTCAGACAGACTGTTAGGAGTGCAATTGTTTTCTCACTTAATGAAGAGCCTTTTCTGGAGGCATTATTTTATGTTACATCTTCAGGCTATGTAGATGATGCTGGTAAGTCATCCAAGTGTGGTACATATCCATAAAGAATGACAATGACTATGTGTGTATTATATCTTGGTGTCCTTTTCATAGACCATGGTCTTGGTAAGCCACTAGCATACTATATATTGTTCTAAATACCACTTTGTATGCCCTCCCTTTTTAATTTCTCTAAACCTTTTGGGTTTCTATTACCATGACATCAAAGTACAATTAATATTCATGAAATTAGTATTGTTTCAATGTTTGATGTCAGCCAGAGGTGCTCTTCACAGCACCTGCAATATGCCTAGTATTGACTCCTTCTGCAATTCGTACAGGGTTACATGGATTGGTAACATATCTAAATATGACTGTAGATTATTTTTATAAGATCTATTGCTCCTACTACTATTGGAACACTCTGGGTATCTTTCTTCCACATTGCTCTTGTTTCTGCCTGCAGATCCTGATATTTTATAACTTTGTGTCTCTCTATACGCAAGACACTGTAGTCACTGGGTGTGATCCCATGTGATATAAACTTCATCATTTTCTAGGATACTTTGTGGCTCATGTTTCCACTGTTTTTCAGCCACTTCAATACCATAATGTTTGCACAATCCCCAGTACAACAGTCTTGCCACATTATTATGCCATTCAGTATACAGTCCTTCAGTCATTAGTATGTCACAACCAGCAACAAAGGTGTGACTGTTTCCAATTCTGTTTTACAAAACCAACATTTGTCTGTTTCTCCCACAGGTTCAATGGACTTTGTAAACCAACGTGTACGTAGCCCACTATCTCGGCCCACCAGTATTAACCTTTCATCTCTTATGCACTCCATTAGGGGAAATGGACTGATGAAGTAGGAAAAGTATCTGACTGCCTCACCGGTCTGTCTCCTATTTATGAACTGTAGAGAGTAATCCTCAAAGCCTTAGTACATTGATAAGCACGCTGGGCTACTTGAGGATGAGCATGAAACTTACCCTTTAGCCATCCTCTGCAGCTGTGCAGGTGTGTCCACTGCAGCATGGAGGTCTGTCCTAATGTGTAGGTAAGAATATATAGTATATTTATTGCTGTTTGATAAAGGAACTGGTCTGCTGACCCTTTTCAGCCATGGTCTGGGCATACAAAGAAAAATAATACAATTTATAACCATACATAGACAAAGAAACTAAAGTACAATATTACACTTTAATTTCAATACAGACAAAATGTAAAACAGGAGACTACTAATTTAATTATCTATTGTACTGAAATGCCATGGGCATTAACAATTATCATGGAATATGTTACAAGAGGTGTTCTTTAAAAGTTTCCTTAAAGCCTTTAATGGTTTATTGTTTTGAAAATTTTCTAAGCAGTTAATTCTAGGTTGATGGTCCTGGTCTGAAGAAAGCTCTTTCACCCAATGTTGTTTTGAATTGTGAGTGAGCAAGAGAAAAGTAATTGCCCTGAAAGTTTCTTATTTCATGTGAGTTGTCATGTATAGGGAGTAACTTCATACTGAAGTGTAATACCAAGGGCATGGAAAATCTGGGCTTTGAGTGCAGATGTACAGGTCTGAAGAGTTCTCTATCCATTCTACATTCTTTATCAGTTCCAGGGATTAAGTAGTTATTGATGAAGATCAGGATGATTGTTCAGGAAAATGGTGAAAATGGATAGGACAGTAACACAGCTTGCCTACCCCCATTCAAATTTTGATTGGGTCTATCTTTGAATGATTTGAAAAGATGGAAGTCATCTGGTCATGCATAAGCCTCAAGATCTTGATAAATTCTTTTTATGTATTTATTTGCTTGTTCACCATTCTCCGACCAACTGGCCAGTCACTGTGATCTGAGCCCCATTTTCCCCCATTAATGTAATAGCCAACTGCAGTGTGGCTATCAGACAGTCATCAAACATTTTCTGTTTATGTCACTTAGTGTGCCATGTAACCTGTCAGGGTAGGAGCAAACAATGAGTGCAGTGTGAGGCCATAATCTGTCATAACCTGCTTATGTGAGTGACACAACAGTTCAGGGAACACAGCCCTCTCTTTCCAAGCAAACAGCTCATACTAGGTTCTTGCTTTCCATGTGAGATTTTTAGTGGAAGACATGCCCCTCAGCCGCTTTCACGAGAAAGGCAAGCAAAGAATGCCTCTTCACTAATTTCACCTCCCTCCCAACCTAGTTGGTTCCTCTAAGACCTGAACTGCTACACAAACATGGCTCCACTGGGACATAGCCAGGGCTCTATCCGCCTACGGCATGAAACCAGCCAAGATCTTGATGACTTCTGTAGGAAAGCTAAATAGCATTAGTCAATGATGTAAACTTTCATGATTTTCATCATCAAAGGCTTTTGTCAAGTAAATACTTATTGCCATACTACCAAAGTTTTTCATGGACTTGTATAGCAACATAAAACATGTCTATTGTTCTAAGATAAATCTTGAATCCATGAGGAATTTTCGCAGAATTACTTTAGTGATAGAAAGTAAACAAAACAGGAAAATATGAGTGAGTATTCATGCAACAGATTGCAAGGCGATGCCAGAATAATTTCCACATAGTGATGTCTTCCTTTTTGCTAACAGTCATGAGGCTGTATTCTTCACATCTTATATAGATTCCTCATTGTTGTCAGTCTGTAGAATAATTTGCTAGAGCTCTGTTACAATTCTTGACCTCAAGCCATAAAGACCTGATACTGTAGATGTGTTGACCTTGGCTGGCTGTAAAATATGCTAACTTTCATGAAGGACATACATTTTAAAGTAGTTAAAAAGTTTAAAATGGCATTTAAAGTCTTTTAAAGCATGTGTATATAGTGTTTCTCCCCAGGCCTCCACTGAAAATGGGTTGTGTCCCAGTTGGTCTTTCCTGGTAAACAAATGTTAAGTAAATAAATAAATATTTTTTTTTGTGGGAGCTAACCTCCACTCCCTGTGCAGATGCCTATTCCCCACTGGCTCCTTGGTTGTTATAGTCAGCCTCAAAGTCAGTAAGTACTGTTTTGGAGAGAAAAAAAGAGATGTTTTCCATCCAGAGACCTCTACTATTACCAGTGGTAAGATTCAACCAACTGAGCCCTAGCAAAAACTTGGCCTTTAAGAAACTAGCTTACTTCAGATTTTACTTCCTCAGTAACAGAAAATCAGCAAGAGATTTTCATTAAAAGTGTTGAAGCAGTGATTTGACAATGGCATCAGTTCACAATTTTTTTCATAACATTTTTTTCTATTTAATCTGAATGTCTTCATTTCCCTTCCAGAGTGTCAAGCCATCATCATATCTAAGGGTAGTAGGGCAAAGAAGAGTGGGACCATAGATGGCCTTTGTAGCCTGGAAGAAGCTCTACATGTTAAATTTGTCAACGCAAAGCAAATATAAATAAGCATTTCCTTGGACCTGCCTTGCCACCATTTTTTTTTGATACCTTAGATCTTTTGTTGAGTAACTGCCATGATTTTCAGGAATAATACGTTCCTCTAGTTAATGACTATTTCTCTGAAGACTATTTGATCAGGCTAGTCAATCAACTGGTATTTCTGGACTTCACATATTATAACTTCTACAGAGGCCTTGTGAACTTAGATGTGGTTATAATTAAGCTTAACAGCACTAGTTGTGTAAAATGTTATAACTTTCATTATCAAATGCTTTGTCAAGTCAATTCTTATTGATGAATATTAAAATAACATTTAAAGTATTTTGATTAATATAAATATATATATATATATATATATATATATATATATATATATGTGTGTGTATATATATATATATATATATATATATATATATATATATATATATATATATGTGTGTGTGGTTTTTTTTGGGGGGGGTAAAGACCCACTCCCCATGCAGTTGTCTACTCACTTGGGGTGTGAGGTATTATATGGTGGTATGGGAATTAAAATTCCTCACATAAAGCAGTAAACACCATCAGTAAAGTCTGAAAGCTCTGTTTGATCAGCTGACTGCAGTGGAACAGACTTTGAGGAAATGTCCATAAACCCATATTATACGTGCGCTGATGGTACACTTTATTTTTTTTTTCTTGCTGGTTTGAGAATAGCGGTTTGTCACATTCAGTGAACTCTGCTTTTCTGGTTTATCAATATTAAAACTGTAGAATCATTAGTATCACTTAAAGTGAAAAACGGTACAGACAAGGAGGTGTGTCAGTGCTTCCATCAAAGGTGTCTCCAGTCTTATACTTGTTGGTCTGTCTGAAGGCAGGGCTTCTGATGACTATGCTATACTAGAAATATTTGCTCAATTGCAGATGTTTCTGGAGTCTCTCTTTCCTTCTCCCTCCTTCCCAGTAGGCTGCATTTCATCAAACATCAGTTTGGTTGAAGAGCACTAAGGGTGGTGCTTTATTTATTTTTAAGTTATGTATTCATCATAACTAGGTTCATACAGGAGGTTACTAGGGTATTGGTCCTAGGGCTTTTATAAGCCTAGCCATGTTATACCCTTGTTCCCTTATTATCATTGTCAAAGTTGTATGGTCTATATTTGCAAAGTGAGTCTTTGATCAGCACCGACTGCCCTGACCAATAGGGACACAGGTGACACCCCAAAGGTAAATTTACGGTCTCCCATCCAGTTGACTAAGTTACACAAAGTTATATACAAAGTTCATACAGGTTGGGAGGATGGCCTAATGGGTAAGGTGTTTGCCTTACAAACACAAGGTGCGGGGTTTGATTCTTACAAGAGATAATTGGCTAGACTTACAATGGCTCGCAAGGGCAGTTAGCCTAGTACTTAACCTATGCACATAAATGATGAATACAACATTATGTCTGTTACTATTACTATAATAAACTACATTTAATAATAAATGTGAACATATAAAACTAAAAGATATATACACAGACATGAATATTAAAATATGTATTATAATAAGGCATACTATGGTATGGCAACTAGCTTGTAATCAGGCGCCTAGATTTCAAAATGGGCTTAAGTGAGGCCCTCTCTTTAAGCCCTGTACCTTTATCTGCCCTCATTCTCATTATCCAATTTATTTCCCTTTTCTCTGTGCTATTCCTTATGTTGCCTTCCCTCATTATAGATGAAACTGTATCTATGACCATGGAACGAAAAACGTGTTGCATTCATCATTTATGGTATGAACTCTGTATATAGCAGGTTTCTATATCACTACTTATATGTGTTTCAGTAACTTTTCACATGCCTTTGCGTATTTTACCTACTATATACTTAATGTCATTTCTAGGTTTGATTATGTATTTATAGTATATTAATAGTACTTTAATTATAGAATATTTATACTCATATATTTTTATTTTATTTTTAATTTAATACATGCCCTGGCGTTTTTTGCATGCTTATATATATTTTAATTATTGAGTGCTATTTGAATGAGAATTCATTAGTAGATGCATTATAAGTACTTTTTCAGCTACATCTTTACATAGGGTAAATTCTAAATTTATAACACACAGTACAATGTTAGATGTTGTAAAAAGAAATAAATTTACATATATATCAATATTAAGTGGCTATATATTTAGATATATATAGTTATAAATGTTAATTGAATAATTGTTTTAAGCATGTGGTGTGTATATAATGAGACACTTTAGCACTTAGAAAATTTTATGGTCTGAAGAAGCAGTTTGTGAAAGCGCTCACCTTTGTGCATGAAATAAAAAGACTGACGGTTTAGTTCTAAGATTGGTTTATTTTCAAGACTGGATTATTTTGCTTTTGGTGGTTGCCTCTTCATATTATTTGCTGGACTTATTACTTATACTATAATCATTTGTGAAGAGGCATTTACTCCAGTGGGTGTGTTTTCGTTTATTTTTATTTTTGTAGTGTGTCAACATCGTTGGGGGACTCAGTGACTGCACTCAGTTTGCATTTACTGGCAAACTTGGTAAGCCACAGGCCATCTATTTTCACCTGGACTTCTGAAAAATAGATTCCAACCAGTAGGGGGCCCAGCACAGATCCTTGTTGTACACCACTGGTAACAGGTCTGCTGGTAGAGGTGAATCCCCAACTTTGACTGTATGTGTTCTGTCAATGAGCCAGTTGGCTACCCATCTAGTGACATATGGATTAATTCTGAGCTGGGTGAGTTTCTCAGTGATGCCTGAGTGGGGGATTGTGTCAAAAGCATTGACTAAGTCAAGATACGCTGTATGTACTGTTTTCCTTCTAGGCATCTGTATTGTCCATTTTCATTCTTCCTCAACACATGGGTTCGGATCTGACCCTCGGATCCAACTCGGCAGAATACTCAAGACTTTGGATCCAACTCTCGGGCTCCTCCCTCTACCAATAATTCCCTTCTCCATCCTCAATACTTCAGATCAAGTTTGTTACTATAAAGGCCCTATAACTGGATATAAACAGGGTAGCTGAGAGAACAGGGCTCAAACCCATAACTATAAGTTGAAATAAACAATTCAACACTTTCTCTAAATCATTTAAGGACGGGTGATGGATGGGAGGGAAGTTGAGGAAGATAGAAAATGGACAACACAGATGCCTAGTTATTGTGAATATATAACTTAAACATCTGATGTTGCCCTTTTAATTCTTCCTCAACACATGGGACAGAGTTACCAGCTATGCTGACCTTGGGTGGCCCTCATGGAAAGACATTTCTAAGTAATATAGAGCCAAAGGCA
This sequence comes from Protopterus annectens, assembly GCF_019279795.1. Taxonomy (NCBI): domain Eukaryota; kingdom Metazoa; phylum Chordata; order Ceratodontiformes; family Protopteridae; genus Protopterus; species Protopterus annectens. The sequence continues at coordinate 290,882,952 of NC_056740.1, forward strand.
ACTCTGCTACTGGATATTAGATCCGATTTGTAATGAGTAACAAAGATATGTGCACTGGACCATGTGGCTGCTACACAAATATCATCAATAGATGTTCTTGACCAAAAGACAGGTGAAGTGGCCATGGATTTAGTTGAGTGAGCTTTGGGTGGTTTAGATAGGGAAATATCTTGCTGAGAAGAGATCCAAGAAATGCAATCAGTGATCATTTAGCTAAAGTAACTTTATAAACTGGATAACCCAGTCTTTTTGGGGAGAAAAAAGCAAATAGCTGATCTGATTTTCTGAATTGTTTTGTCCTGTGTAGATAAAAACGTAACTGTCTGTGTACATCTAGAAGATGTAGCATGTATTCTCCTTTATTTGAAAATTTTGGAAAGAAGATCGATAAGTCAATGGACTGGCTAATGTTTGATTTAGAAGCGAGTTTAGGTAACAAGGAAGGGTTAGTTTGTAAAGAAACTTTGTCTTTAAAATGCAGGGAGTCCTTAATGAAAGAGCCTGGAGTTTGGAAATTCTTCTTGCAGAAGTAATAACTACCAAGAAGATTGTTTTTCATAAAAGAAATCTTAGGTAATTTTTTGCTGAAGGTTCAGAGGGATTATGAATTAGGCATTGTAGCATGACTGTCAGATCCCAGGGGGGAGGAAAAGGATCCTTTATTGAAGGCCTGAGGAGAAAAAAATCCTTTAAGAAAAGCTTTACATAACTTGGAAAAGGCCAAGGAATAATTTCTTTCTCCTGCATGAAAATTAGAAATGGCAGCCAATTGCAATTTAATCATAGAAAAACTAGCTCTTTCTTTAAAGAGAACAGTCAAAAATTCAAGGAAGATAGTGGAAACCAGGGCAGAAAAGGGGTCAACATTATTTTTCAATGCCCAAAGGGAGAATCTTTTCCACTTACTCTTGTAAACCTTCTTGGTAGAATCTTTCTGCAAATATAAAATTATGGTACATATGGGGGGGGGGCTGGGCTGTATGACGATCTTTGCAAGTGGAGAAACCATGCAGTTAGTTTGAGGGCCTGGATACTGGAATGGCTCATCCCAGAGGGGGTTGACAGGAGATATGGAAAGGATTCCAGTATCCATGAAAGATAATGGAGATGAGACTATAGGAAGGGGAACCATATCTGTTGAAGCCAATAGGGGGCAATGAGGATGACTGAGCTCTTCAAATGGGTTGCTTTCTGTAGAAATTTGGGAATCAAGGGAAGAGGGGGATAAGCATAAAGGAGACTGGATGGCCAAACATGGACTACAGCATTGCTTGGTGACTCCCCCTGAGAGGGGATCATGGCAAAATATTTGCTGCACTTGTTGTTGTGGGGGTAGGCAAAGAGGTTGCCACACGGTTGGGCCCAGTGATAAAAAATCTCTTCCACCACAGACTGTTGATAGACCACTTGTGCAGCATCAAAATTGACTTGCTTAATTTGCCTACTAACATGTTGGTTTTCCACAGTATGTGCATTGCAACTAGAAAGCAGTTTGAGGAGATCACCCATTGCCACACTCTCATGGCTTCTCTGCAAAGAGGGTAACATTAGGTTCCCCCTTGTCTGTTGATGTACTAGACAACAGACATGTTGTCGGTCTGAATGGCAATACTCTCTAGAGGAACAGCATCTTGAAATGCCTGCAACACTAACAGGACTGCTCTCATCTCCAGAACATTGATATGCAAATTGGTCTTTTGGAGGGACCATGTGCCTTGGACCATCCTTCCCAAGAAATGCCCCCCTAACCCCGGTTGGGAGGCATCCATAGTCACTGTGGCCATTGGAGGTGGTAAAACAAAGGCTTGGCCTAAATAAATATCATCTGACTGGATCCACCAGTGGATGTGACATTTGTAAACTGGAGTAAATCTGACTAGAAAACATAGGGGTGCGAAAAAATAGAAGGATAGAGGCCACTGAAGAACACACATATAGTATTGTGCTAAGGGAAGTAATATTATGGCTGCTGCTGTAGATTCCAGTGCTTGATGAATGAATCTGGCTGGAAGAGATGGGTGGGAAAGAATCTAGTGGTCCTAAGATCTGAGCATGGTTATCGGATGAGCTGGCAATGATGCGATTTGCATTGATATGCTCAGATATGCACCAATAAACCCAGGCTCTGAGCTGATGTCAAGTTTGATTTGGCATAATTTATTGTTATCCCCAGTGACTGACAAATCTGGAACAAATAGTCCCTGGACTGCTTGAGGAGATGCATGGAGGGGGTGGTGAGGAGCCAGTCATCCAGATATGGAAACATTCAGTATCCTTTGAGTCTCAAGTGAGCAGCTACCACCCTGGGGGCTGTGGTGAGTCCAGAGGGCAGGGGTCTGAATTGGTAATGACTGTCTCCCAGATGAAAGTGCAAGTGTCTTAAATGTCTTCTGCAGTATCTGTCTAGTTTGATGTGATAGTAAGCATCCTGAAGATCTATGGAGCAAATCCAGTTGTCCTTGTGAAGAAATGACAGAATGGATTGAACCATGGCCATTCAGAGTGAGTCCAAAGGGCAGAGCTCTGAAATGGTAAATACTGGCCCCCAGCTGAAAGCTTAAATGTCTTCTGGAGTGTCTGTCTATTTTGATGGGATAGTATGCAACCTGAAGATCTATGGAACACATCCAATTGCCCTTGAGAAGAAATGTCAGAATGGACTGAACTGTGACCATTCATAACTTTGACTTTTTTACATACTGATTCAATTTGGTCAGATCCAGAACTAGTCTCTGAGGTGCCCTATCTTTTTGGGCACTAAAAAGAAACATGTGTAAGTTCCGAATCCTATCTGGTCTAGTGGGACCTCTTGGATGATTCTTTTGTCTATCAGCTTTTGAATTTCTTGTGCTGCTGCATTCCTCTGACTGGGTAGAACATCTAGAAGCTTCTTCCTTTTGCAAATAGGATGTTGGAAAACCAGAAAGGAATAAGCTCTGGATATTATTCTTGCCACCCATGAATATTCTGTTACATTTTCACAGGCATCAGTTGCAAGAGCAATCATCCCCTGACTGCCGCCAGAGGAGACAGTCAGACAGCACTTCAGGAGCACTGGAATGGTCTGTCTGGAAAGGAATCATGGAAAACCTGATTTTTTAGGCCTCCTGTGCCTCTAAGGTGACATCTACCATTGGAAATGCTTCCCCTGCCTCTGCAGGAGTTATCACCATGCAAATCTTGGAAATATCTGACATTTGCAGAACCACATTTTCTTACCTCCTCTTTGATTCCTAGAAAAGGTTCATTGAGGGGTAAAAAACCTGATTTCCATGGCATACAGAGTCTTCCTTTCTTGTTCCATCTTCACTTCTGAGCTCTGAGTCAGCCAGGCCTATTCCACAGGGACAGCCAGTTCCAGCTGGCCTCCAAGCAGTTCCTGTAAAGGAACTCCCCTTCTCTTCAGATACCTCCTGCGAACATTCCCCAGAGGAGATCCATCAGAATAGAACATGCAAGCAATTTCTGGGAAGTGGTCTATGTTATCAGATATGCAAATGAGTGTAGAGTCATGTGTGTACTGTATAAGGAAGGCTGTGTGGATGTATGGAGGGTGTTGGTGAGAATAATAAAAGAGGAAAGAACAAAGGACAGAGCCTTGTGGTACACTGGTAGTGACTGGGAGGTATGAATACAGGGTGGAGTGCTATTTTACCGGTTGATCCTATTGGACAGGAAGCTTTTAAACCACAGGAGAGTGGGCTGAGAGACACCTGGTGAGGACATCTGAAGCAGAAGTTTGCTGTGGTAAACTGTGTTGAAGGTTTTAGACAAATCTAGAAATAAGGAGGAGACTAGTTTGCCATTATCTCTAGCTTTATTAGTAGTATCTATACAGGTTAGAACTGCAGTGGTCACAGTATGGCTAGGACAGAAGCCATGTTGTGTGGGGAACAGGAGTTCTTCCTGCAGGAGATAGTTCAGAGATTATTTTTGAATACATTTTCAAGTATTTTGGAGAGGGGGCTAAGACTGCTATACGTCTAACGTTAGCAATGTCTGTTGACCTTCCTCATTTGTGCAGAGAGAAAATGTAATTGAGTTCAATTGTATTGCAGTTTTGAGTAGTGAGTTAATAGGAGAGTAGTTAGGGTTGAATTTTTGGCCAGGATGCAAGATTTCTTTAATGGCTGCCCAGAACTTTTTAGGGACGGTTATTATACTATAGTTTTTTTTGTCTTCATTAATTTTTTTTTAGTACGATTGCAAAGCAATCTGAAGTTTTTAAAATATTGTGGTGTTTATATTTTTTCCATTCTTCCCATGCTTTTTCTCTATCTTGTGTTAGCATTCTACCCTTTTTAGTTGGCCAATTGCATTACTTGTTTTTAGTGTCTTCCTTCTAGGAGATGCAAGGCTATTAAGGAAAGTTGTATTGAATTCATTTACAGCATTATCTTAGGGGAGGATTTTTTAGGAAGTTCCAGTTAACAGATAAGAGAGTAGTAATGAACATTTTTGGGTTAAACTCGAAAAGGCCATGTGTTGTTTTTTTATAAACATGCTGTTTAAGTGGATGTGTGAGACGTCTGGAGTCATTTCTCCAAGTATTTTGGGTTCCTAATACCATGACATGTCAAAGTATGATTAAGGTTCATTAAATTAGTATTGTTTCAATTTTTGATGTTAGCCAAAAATGTTCTTCACAGCACCGTCATTGTGTCCAGAACTGACTCCTTCAGCAATTCATATGGAGTTGCATGTATAAGTATAATATCTAAATATGAATGTAAATTCTTTTTTATGAGAGCCATTTTTCCTACTACTGTTGGAACTGTCTGGATATCTTTCTTTCACATTGTCCTTGCGTCTGCCTGCAAATCATGATATTTTATGACTTTGTGTCTCTCTGTACATAAGACACCATAGTCACTGGGTGTAGCAATTTCAATGATCAGTGCTACTTTTGTCTTCTTTTCATGAGCTATTATATCTGGTTTACTTGCATGTATTTTTTGAACTGTTGGTAATGGGTGATCCCATGTGATATAAACCATCATATTCTACAATGCTTTGTGAATCGCATTTTCAATACTTCTAAGCTACTTCAATATTTTAATGTTTGCATAATCTCCAATGCAACAGTCTTGTCACATTATTATGCCTGTTAATATGCAGGTCCTCTGCCATTAGTGTATCACACACAGCAACAAGATATATGACTCTTTCCAAGTCTGTTTTACAAAACCTGCATTTGGCTTTTTATAGAACCTGCATTTAGCTCTTCCTTCTAGGAGATGCAAGACTATTTAGGATATTCGGGAAAGTTAGATTGAATTAATTTACAGCATCATCTAAGGGGAGGAGTTTTAGGAAGTTTCAGTTAATAGATTTTAGGGTAGACATGAACATTTCTGTGTTAAACTTGGAAAGGTTGTGCATTGTTTTATAAACATGCTGTTTAAGTGGACGAGTGAGAAATCTGGTTGTATAGACTGGGAGATGATCACTGAGATAGTGTGACATAGTACCTGTGGTGGTGGTGTATTTACTAGGGTCTGATATTAGGATACATTCTAATAGGGAATTTGATGTCTTGGTTGTGGGGCTATTCATTTTTTGTGTGAAGCCATACAAGTTCATATCAGATGTCTATGTTAGGGAAAGCCCCTCACTGACTCTCTTCAAGAGAAATCTTGATGAGTGGATGGGAAATCGTACATTTACCCCTGGGATCACTTCAGTGACCCTGCTGGACAGAGGCTCAGGAAACTAATCTAAAAGGGAGGAGAAAGCCAACACATTCTGGCTAGGCTTATAAATGCCCTTGGGCAGATAGCCTAGTACCTACCTATGAACCTATGTAGGGGAATTAGAGTTTATGTCCAACCGATTGACAGCCACATCACCACGTAGTATTTTTTCTTGTGGAATTGTTATAGATATCCAATGTAGGACATCTTCTAGTATAGTTATTCATAGGTTCATAGGCTCATAGGCTAGTACTAGGCTAACTGCCCTTGCGAGCCATTTTAAGCCTAGCCAGTTATCCCCTGTGAGATTCAAACCCTGTACTTTGTGTTTGTAAGGCAAACACCTTAACCATTAGGCCACCCTCCCAACCCCTGTCTCAGTGAGACCCTTTTGGAGGATGTCTGTGTCAGCCGGAGAGTCAATTATAGCCCCTAGTTTGCAGTCGTCTGCGAACTTGTCACTATATTGTCACTAGGAGGGATGTAATGGACAGTAATACGTATTTGTTTATAACTGTTTATTTTCAAGAAAGTAATAAGAAGCTGTATTTAATTAAATGTTGGTATTAGTTTGTTGTAACAGGGAATGTGGTAGGTGTTGGGAAATATTAAAGCAATTCCACCATTTTTCCGCTTTATACAGTCATTACAGATGATATTATAGCTGAGAAGTGTAACTTCAGAGTTGTTTATGCTTGGTTTAAGCCAAGATTCAGTTACAGCGGGAAAATCAGGCTTGTGTTGGGTAATCCAGACATGTAGTTCAGGAGTTTTATTTCTTATACTCCTTAACATTTATGGCAGTAAAAGTTAGATTGCTGAGGTTGGGGAATGACCATTGTGGGGATTAGAATAATGTGTGGAAGAGAATTGTCTTGATGTTCGTTGTGATGGGTGGGGTCATAATTGGGGGGGCCCATAACTATACCAGAAGAATGTAGTGCCCCTGAAATCACAGGCACTCAGGTTAAAACAACCCTCTCCAAAGCCAAAAACACAGCATCAATGGGACCGGATGGTGTCCCAGGCTGCGTCCTACACAAGCTCAAAAATTTACTAACCCCTCACCTAAACACACTGTTTAAACTCAGCCTCTCCACAGGCTACATGCCCACAGAGTGGCACACAGCAACAGTTATTCCACTCCACAAAGGTGGAGCCACAATGGAGCCCGAGAACTATCACCCTATAAGCCTGACTAGCTTGGTCTGCAAAACTATGGAGCGCATCATCATGGATCTCATTAACAGAGACAATGGTAACCTCCAAACACTGGACCCTACCCAGTTCGGCTTTGTTAAGGGCAGATCATGCCTCTTAAACCTGGTGGACTTCTTTGAGACAGTTACCAAGGCTATAGATGAGGGAAAGCTGGTCCACACAGTTTACCTAGACCTCGCAAAGGCCTTTGACACCATTCCCCACTCAGATATTATAGACAAGCTCACCAGCCTGAACATAAACCCCTACGTCACGAGATGGGTTGCCAACTGGCTCATAGACAGAACCCACATGGTAAGAGTTGCGGGAGCTAGGTCTGACTCTAAACTGGTTACAAGTGGCATTCCCTAGGGCTCAGTCCTAGGACCCCTCCTGTTCGGCATATACTTCTCAGAGGTACAGGCAAGCACAGGAGGACTATGGCTGACCAAGTTCGCAGACGACTGCAAACTAGGGGCTATAATTGACTCTCCGGCTGACACAGACATCCTCCAAAAGGGTCTCACTGAGACAGATACCTGGTGTCAAAACCATGGCCTCAAGTTAAATGCCAAAAAGTGCATAGTCATCCCCTTTGGAAAAAACAAAGTACCCACAAACTCCCACATAGGTGGTAGCCCCCTAAATATGGAAGACGTAATAAGGGATCTGGGGACCCAAGTAGATAGTAACCTCTCCTTTGATAATCGTATTGCCAAAGTGGTTAGAAAATCCTTCTATGTGGCCCACCTAATCACAAAAGGGTTTGCATCCAGATCGAAAGAGGTCATTGGGCCCCTCTATGCATCACTCATCAGACCCATCATAGAGTACAATGCCCCATTTGGGATGTACCTTACAAGACACCTGCAACAACTGGAAAGACCACAGAAGTACCTTACCAAGAGGATCACTGGCCTCAAGCAGATGCCCTATGCAGCTTGACTGAAGGAACTCCAGATGTACTCGGTTGCATACCGCGTACTCAGAGTTGATCTCTGCCTGACATATAAGGCCATGTCCAACCCAGAATTGATGGACATGCTCCATCTAAAGAAAACCATATCCCCTCAAGCCACACGCTCCAGGGATCTAAACCTCACCACAAAAATAAATAGGACGTGCTGGAGGGATAGATTCCTGTCCCAGAGACTTCCCATGCTCTGGAACAAGATTCCAATCTATATTAACCAGTGCTCCTTGCTAACCCTCTTCAAGAGAAACTTGACAAGTGGATGGGAAACAGAAAGTTTACCCCAGGGATCACTTCAATGGCTCTGCTGTTCAGAGGCACAGGGAACTAATCTAAGGGGGCAGCGAAAGCCAACACATTCTGGCTAGGCTTATAAATGCCTTCTGGCAGATAGCCTAGTACCTACCTATGAACTTATGTCTCTTCACAGAAGGATTTAAGTATATTGGGGGAATTACCAATACTTGTTTTGTGAGAGTATTTTCTCACCTAATTTTGGTTTGGTTTGGGTTGAAAAGGAGTTAATCAGTCTATACTTGGAGTAAAGGTGAGGGGTGTTATTAAACAGGTTTGCTGCAATGTGTGGAAAATGTAGGGAAGAAGTATGAATAGGTGGTTGGAACAGAGTTGGAAAGATGTTGAGAGCTATGATCATGGCAGGATGAGAGATGGCCCAGTAGCAGGAAAAGAACAGAGGATAAGCTAAGGAATAGCCTAATTAAGTAAAGGGATCTGTATGTTATTGATGGCAGGTAGTGGGGAAGTACGTGTCAAGAAGGAAACAAGATGTTGAACGACAGTAGAATATTTAGTGGTGGTGGAGTCTGAAAGCTGATGGAGAGTAGGTACGAAAGAAGTATTTTATATGAAGGAAGAGAGTTAGCTTTTCCTGGTAACTTCTCTGGAATGTAAGTAATAATGAGGTGTTGGACAGCCGAACAGTCAAAATGTCAACGGAATGTTTTGTCAAGGAAGGTGAATGGAGTTGGAGGGAATGATAGCATTTGGATTAGGGTCAGGGATAGGCTTTGTATGTTTGTGTGTGTGTCAGTGTGTATTTTAGGGTTGGGGTCAGGGCTAGGTAATAGGATACATTTAGTGTTGTAATTGTGGGTTTGTGCATGTTTGTGTGCTTGAGTGTGTCTTATGTAGCAGCAGTGTTACAAGAAGGTTTTTATTAAGGTAAGGTGTAAGGTTAGGGTTTGTGCAATGGTCAGTACCCATTACTAAAGTGGCACAGGAGGGGGCAATTATTTGGTGTCTGCGTATTTAATGTGGTTACCTTCACTTTAGTTTATTATGTGACTCTTTCTTTGTCCTGCACTAAATTTTGATCTGTTGAAGCTGTTTTCTGCAGTCAGCAGATGCTTTTTCTGGACGCATCTATAGTATCACATAGAATGCAGTAAAACGTCAGTCTTGTTTCTCATTTCTTGTTGATAAAAGAAATCTCAATTCAGTTCCATTTCTACATCATTACCATTAAAATGACAAATTATTCTGGTGAATTCTTTCTGAAATTGCACTCTCACAAATATTTTCTACTTTTGGTTGCATTCCCAGTTTAACATCAATCCATCAACTACATGCTTTTCAGTTTTTGTCTTAAAATTGCTATAGCACAACCATCAATGTCCATGAAGCTTCACAGAAGCTTGCCAGAGGACCGAACACTCTGAATTCAGAGATATGAGCTGTACTTCACTGATAGTGGAATTGTCACAGACCAGAAAAGATGATGCAGTAATTAAGTTATTTAAAACTTTAAACAAGTGGAAACATGCTAACTTTTCATTCTGAAAGACAAGTGCCAGGTTTATTGTGAAATAAGAAAGACTATCATATGGAAGACATTAATTTTCATTTGAAAAAAATTGGTTCAGGAGGCAACATATGCTTATGTGGCTGACTTTTGAAAGATAGTGTACAAGACTATATAGTCTGGTAACATACATGATTCACTGATAAGAGACAGAATTGTGTGTGTGTGTGTGTGTGTGTGTGTGTGTGTGTGTGTGTGTGTGTGTGTGTGTGTGTGTAATTAAAACTGATTAAGTCAGGACAGACCTTTAAGAAATACTGATAAAGCACTTAAAATTCTAGACGTATGTCAACTGAGTAAGCTTTTAATCATTTAGCTTTAGTGTCAGAGCGCAGCAGATAACACAACTGCCTTTGATGCTGAAAGATCAAATGATTGGCCCATACCAGGTGTTTGGATTCACTTTTCCATTACTGACACTGCAATGCAGTGTAAAAGGGTGCTGCATTCCTGGGTGTGTTGCTGCTGTCCTTTAGATTCAACAATACTCTGAACAATAAAGTAATATTTATTTTAACATATAGAAAGATCGATTCAATGTTTATACTTATTAGCTAATATTGACATTGCTTTGCAAGCATTGATTTTTCACATCTCTGATTGAAGATTAGCATACTTATTCAGGATTCCAAAAATCATAAGAATGTTGAAAACCCTGTATTCAAACCTATAGTAGCTGCTGGATGTTCTAAAATGGAGCCTCGAATATTATTTCTGGATGTCAAGTTCAACAGGATTATGCAAACTATGTCTTCTCATATAAAGGATTCCTGGTCATTTTCAGATAATTTATCAAAATTAGACCTGGGCACAGTGAACAAGAAGTTTTACATGACACACTGCAAATTATGTTGTTGTACACACTTATTCTACAAAGTGAAAGGTTGAGTTATGTTACAGAATATTTAGCTGAATGTAGCATCATTTTTTCTAGATGCATTCATCTTGTTTGCATGCTGTTGGAATTCATTTTAGAGAACAAGTTCTTTACTCAGAACAAAGTATGGCAACAGAAGAAAGATGTTGCAGTGGGTGGTGACACAACCGATGCAATTGCCAACCTGGTTGTAGCACAGTAGGAAGTGACTGTTATTTATAAAACGGTATTATCTAAATGTGTGATGTTTTATACTCATTTTTGACAGTTTCAGTGATGTAAAGTAAGAATGCCTTCTCTACACCCCAGGTAGCCCAGATTTGATTGGCAGCTGTGGTGCCTAATAAAGCTGACAGCATGGAATGGGAGTGAGCAGCTATTGCCAGCCCACCCATTCTCGAAGGGGGGGGGGGGAGTCTGGCTGTGGCTTGTCACTTGAGTTACACCTTGAAGGAACAGTAGGTGGTGCATGGTCCTATTAAGCACATGTTGCCACTGTGCAAGGGCTAATCAGTGTTGAAGTACACTGTCCACAGCTAGGCAGCATTGGTGGAGCTCACAAGAGCTCCTCGCTAACCCAATTCACTAAATTTTGATCTGTTGAAGCTGTTTTCTGCAGTCAGCAGATGCTTTTTCTGGACGCATCTATAGTATCACATAGAATGCAGTAAAACGCCAGTCTTGTTTCTCATTTTTTGTTGATAAAAGAAATCTCAATTCAGTTCCATTTCTACATCATTACCATTAAAATGACAAATTATTCTGGTGAATTCTTTCAAAAATTGCACTCTCACAAATATTTTCTACTTTTGGTTGCATTCCCAGTTTAACATCAATCCATCAACTACATGCTTTTCAGTTTTTGTCTTAAAATTGCTATAGCACAACCATCAATGTCCATGAAGCTTCACAGAAGCTTGCCAGAGAACCGAACACTCTGAATTCAGAGATATGAGCTGTACTTCACTGATAGTGGAATTGTCACAGACCAGAAAAGATGATGCAGTAATTAAGTTATTTAAAACTTTCAACTTTAAACAAGTGGAAACATGCTAACTTTTCATTCTGAAAGACAAGTGCCAGGTTTATTGTGAAATAAGAAAGACTATCATATGGAAGACATTCATTTTCACTTGAAAAAAATTGGTTCAGGAGGCAACAGATGCTTATGTGGCTGACATTTGAAAGATAGTGTACAAGACTATATAGTCTGGTGACATACATGATTCACTGATAAGAGACAGAATTTTGTGTGTGTGTGTGTGTGTGTGTGTGTGTGTGTGTGTGTGTGTGTGTGTGTGTGTGTGTGTGTGTGTGTGTGTGTGTGTAAAGTCAGGACAGACCTTTAAGAAATACTGATAAAGCACTTAAAATTCTAGACGTATGTCAACTGAGTAAGCTTTTAATCATTTAGCTTTAGTGTCAGAGCGCAGCAGATAACACAACTGCCTTTGATGCTGAAAGATCAAATGATTGGCCCATACCAGGTGTTTGGATTCACTTTTCCATTACTGACACTGCAATGCAGTGTAAAAGGGTGCTGCATTCCTGGGTGTGTTGCTGCTGTCCTTTAGATTCAACAATACTCTGAACAATAAAGTAATATTTATTTTAACATATAGAAAGATCGATTCAATGTTTATACTTATTAGCTAATATTGACATTGATTTTTCACATCTCTGATTGAAGATTAGCATACTTATTCAGGATTCCAAAAATCATAAGAATGTTGAAAACCCTGTATTCAAACCTATAGTAGCTGCTGGATGTTCTAAAATGGAGCCTCGAATATTATTTCTGGATGTCAAGTTCAACAGCATTATGCAAACTATGTCTTCTCATATAAAGGATTCCTGGTCATTTTCAGATAATTTATCAAAATTAGACCTGGGCACAGTGAACAAGAAGTTTTACATGACACACTGCAAATTATGTTGTTGTACTTATTCTATAAAGTGAAAGATTGAGTTATGTTACAGAATATTTAGCTGAATGTAGCATCATTTTTCCAAATTGCATTCATCTTGTTTGCATGCTGTTGGAATTCATTTTAGAGAACAAGTTCTTTACTAAGAACAAAGTATGGCAACAGAAGAAAGATGTTGCAGTGGGTGGTGACACAACCGATGCAATTGCCAACCTGGTTGTAGCACAGTAGGAAGTGACTGTTATTTATAAAACGGTATTATCTAAATGTATGATGTTTTATACTCATTTTTGACAGTTTCAGTGATGTAAAGTAAGAATGCCTTCTCTACACCCCAGATAGCCCAGATTTGATTGGCAGCTGTGGTGCCTAATAAAGCTGACAGCATGGAATGGGAGTGAGCAGCTAATGCCAGCCCACCCATCCTCGAAGCTGTGGCTTGCCACTTGAGTTACACCTTGAAGGAACAGTAGGTGGTGCATGGTCCTATTAAGCACATGTTGCCACTGTGCAAGGGCTAATCAGTGTGTGGAAGTACACTGTCCACAGCTAGGCAGCATTGGTGGAGCTCACAAGAGCTGACAACAGGTAGGGGGGTGTTCCCAGGTGGAGAGTAGGCCAAACCTGTTCCTACCATCAGACCAGATTGCTGTCACATGGGGAATAAATGAGCTGATGAGGCACCCTATGCAGTAATGAAGGAATGGGATGAATGTCTCTCACCCCTGATGGAATGAATGGACCAATACAGTTAATATACTGGAACCAATGGGCAGGCCAAGAGCAGGTAAAAAAAAAAAATTGCACTTATTTTGTTGGAAACTTGCTTAGCTTCGGTCTGGTTCATTGTGAGATTTGTGATTTTCTTGAATGCAAGTATCTCATTTTTTAATTTTACTTTTACTTATAATATTTCTGATAATGTTATCAATTATTTAGATTTTACACTGGGATGGGTAAGTACCAACAGAAATCTTGGTTCTGAACTTTTCAGGAAATCAATATCTGTTAATTCTTATTTGCAATATAGATCTTTAGTCACCCACTGCATTTCAAAACCAATGTTCTGAAAGGTCAAGTTTGACACTTCATCTAAGTTAACCACAAATAATAATATTTTCCAGTATACGTTAAAAGAAATGTTTTGGAAAGATGGTACAAGAAGAAAATCTGATGCTTTAAACCGAGGCCCCATCTGCTTGAGTTAGTGGTAGCTCCAGTGGATGTAAAGGATCCCACTGTACCTACTGAAAAGAGTTGGGGCCTTTTATTTATACCATATACAATATTTAAACATTTTTACAAAATATATTTGCATGTTCTCCCTGCGTTCGCGTGGGTTTCCTCCGGGTACTCCGGTTTCCTCCCACATTCTAAAGACATGCATCTGGAGCATTTCTCCCCAGGCCTCCACTGAAAACAGGATCTGTGGAACCTAGTCAGACTTTCCCGGTCAACAAATGTTAAATAAATAAAATAAAAAAATAAAAATAAAAAATATCTACATTATTTACATACAAACATATTCAATTCAAAAGTTTTCCTTTTTTTCTTTTACAAATCCACCAATCTCCATATTTAAATACAAAAATTATTGTAACAATTCAGTTATCTTTATTATTTATACCTAGCAAAACCTACTCAAAAATGCAGCATACACCACAGGACTGATTAACCCTAACCAACCTTCATCAACTTTTAAATACCGCACCCTTCTTTTCACAGGATTCAACCTAGAACCCCAGAAATAATAAAATACAGCTTACAAAAGATCCTTTTTTTTCTTACCTGGAATCATATAAATTCAAATAGCCAGGTTTCCCTAAAATAATTGAATCCATAAAAAACTTTGTTTAAATATACCAACCTAAAAGCTTTCCATACCTTTCCAGTAGTTCATAGTTCATAGAGTGCTACTAGGCTAACTGTCCTTGCGGGACATTTTAAGCCTAGCCAATTGTCCCATCTGAGAATCAATCCCTGCACCTTGTGTCTGTAAGGTAAATACCTTAACCATTAAGCCAAACTCCCAACCCAATATTTTTCCTATCACATTATTCCACTGTTCCTTAACAACCCCTTTTTCCAGAACTAATATCTAGCAAAGTAACTTTATTCCTATTATACGATGCACCTTCTATCACACATTCATTGTCTAATCCACATATCTTATCTTTAGTCAGCTCTAACCACAAACCCTTTAAAAGTTCATTGATACACTAACATTCTTCCCATCTGCCATTCATTTATTTTTGGTATAACAACAATATCATCTGTATAAGAGATACGATTTGGAATAAACACTTTATCTTTAATGTTATATTGTCCTTCAACCAACAAACTTTGCAAATTATACCCCAATGCATTCATGACTAATACAAATAATAAACCACTCATAGGGCATCCCTGCCTCACCCCTTTCTCCACCACAATAGAATAACTTAAATAACCATTTACCAACACATTTACACTAACATTTTTATAAATAGATATCACTGCATTCAAAACTCTAATCGTTTAACCCATATCCTTTTAAAATATTCTGTAACAAATTCCTGCTCTAAACAATCAAACACCTAGTTAGCATCTCTCACTGCTAAACATACATCACTGTTATTACCTAAAGTATTATAAATTACTTCTCTTACCAAAATCAATAAATCCTGACTACACCTACCATTAACACCAAAAACCCATTCCCACAAAACCTCATGCACCATATTATTAAATCTTACCTGTAACATTTTCATAAAAAAATTATAACCCACATTATTGAGCATAATAGCCCTCCATTTTTTAAATCAGTGCTATCCTCCTTTTTCCCAAATAACTTTAATTCCTTCACATACCTCTTTTCTAACTTCATCCACATTAAACCACTTAGTAAACACCTTCAATGTTAACTTTTCTGACATACCTCCAAATCCTTGTATACCTCATATACTATACCATCTCACAATATACTGAAATAGTACTTATGTTACGTAACATGCAATCTAATTCATCCAAAGTAATATCTTCTGAACTACCAATTACCCTGTCTGCAAACTTTTCAACCTCTCATTTCACCCTTTTACTACTCTCACCTCTCTTATGAATTCTTCTAACATATGCTCTACTACAAGAAATATTTCTTCTTGATTATACACATTACTACCACCCTTATTTTAATCTCTCTCATAATACTAGCCTCCTTTTTATCATTTTAGACAGAAAAGGTGATACTTCCTCTTTTTTACCAGTCCATACAGCAATTTATTGATTTTCTTCTTGCTTCTATCAAAACTCCCCCTCTCATTTACAAAAAAAAAAAACTTTTCACAATTTTCGTCTAAATTATACACCTCCTTATACAATTTATAATATGCATCTTTATCACTACTTCTTTTCTGTAACTCTAAATCTAAAGATACTTTCTTACATTTATCTATAAATACAGCCCCCTGTTCTGTCCATGACAGATAAAATTCCATCATAGAACCACGTTCTATCATAATAAATCCATTTCCATTTTTAACACCTGCTTGTCAATAAACTTTGAAACCAATCATACCTTTACCCACTAGAATAACCTCCTTATTATTTCCTCACTCCATCCATATTGCTGTATGATCTGAAAAACCATTACTCCAAACTTCACTACTTTCTCACATACTGTTTCAAAAAATAAAAAAAGAAAATTACCAGTCTCAGTCTTTTTATCCCGTCTTTTTAAAGTCCACAATGTATTTGCACACAAATTTAATCTAACATGCTTCATGACTTCTTTTAACTTCTTCCATTAATATTATTTTCATATTGACCAAATACAAGGCTTCAAATTGCCAAACAAACCTTCCCTTTCTTTTACCTTAGTAAAAAAAAAAAATCCTTATAAATCTACAAATGTCCATGCTACACCTTACATCTACAACTATGGCTCTTCCTGCCAACAATATTATAAAATCCAAAATCTCAACTTACACACACACACACACACACACACACACACACACACACACACACACACACACAAAACATGAACGCGTATCCTTGTCTAAATTCCACAAAATCTTTCCACTCCAAAGAGAGTAAACTTGGAACCTATCATTCTCAGATTTATCAGATATAAACCTGGTATCCTGTAAACAAATAGTATGAGCTTCACAGTTTTTAAACCCCTGCAAAACAGCAACTCTCCTAGCCCTATTAATCCAGCTGCTGACAGTTACAGAAACAGTCATCACATTATTCTTTACCTTTCTATTTAATCTTTTGTGGGATATTTTTAAATTGACTCTTCCTCACTCTTACCTGGCCCCTATAGAACTTTTTTTATTTTACATCCTGATCCCTACATTCTTCAGGCTCCTACCTATCACTCTCAAATTCATCTGTCAGACTTTCACCTTCTTCCATTATCACATCCAACTCATCTTGATTTACTTCATCAGAAATGTTTTCTCCATCTTTAGTAACTTTCTCCCTACCACCTACCTATTCTCTGTTAACCTCATCTCCTTCCATAACTGTTTCATTAACATTTTGAACCTCATAACAAACATCATCCAATATCCCAGTATCACAACTGAACCAAAAATTACATTATTTGTTACACAATCTGCACTCTTTTTTGTATGTACTCATCATATGCCCCTGCTCCCCACACTGATTGCATCTTATTTTGTAACACTCTTTAATAATATGTGAAAAATCCCCATAGAAGTAACAAGCATTAGGTTGCCCAGTATATTTCACTGTTCCTGTATGATCAGCAACATAAATAAAATTGGGCATCATGTTTAACTACACCATTTTCAACTTAAAAAAAAAAACTTCCAGTTCCCACCCTCCATTCCATATACATCTTTCAACATTTGTTTTCATAACATTAATTATAGAAAGAAGCTAAACTGCACAAACATTCTTTTATTTAATCTATTACCTTGCCCTGAAAAAAACATAATTATTCCAAAGAGAAAAGTACTTTTTGGACGCACACAGAAACAAAAATTTGTCCATTGAACTTTCAGTCTCAAAAGTAATGTCACAAAAAAATGTTATTTGCTCAAATGAATCAAAGATCTAATATGTCTGGTACAGAATCCTAAAGTCTTGTCCCATATAAAGTACTACTCAATTACTTCCTCCTTATTAGATCGAATTCTGAGAGTAAACCTTTTTTTAACTACATTTACAGTACCTGTTCTTGAAATTGCTTCCCTTCATACAACATCAGCATATGATTTCCTCTGTACATAATCATCTCTAGTTCCATCACAACTATCCTTCACATTATTCTCTACAAACATTTTACCCACCATTTCCGACCAAGATAGTTCCAAGTCCTCTACTGGTTCAACTCTGTCCATCATCGTCAACAATTCTGCATTTGATAGACTGCCCAAAACAAACTCCATAATTTGCAGTCCACTACGCAAATCCTCATGACAGTCAATTAAATGCTAACAGTTTATAAAATCCAAAATTTTGTCACAAATATCTTACTGTTATCAAAAACATTCTTCTTGTTTCAGTACCACACACCCAAAAGTACATGGTCTGCTTCTTCTCCACTATGATCCTGTTTTTCCTAGCCACCTTCACACCAGGAATGGGAGCAGGAAGTGCAGTAGCAGAATACACCCTTGAATGAGTAGGGTTCTTTATTTAAAATTCATAATATACATTGTATACATTATATAAACATTATTTACAATGTTTTACAACTGTTTTACATATTTTCCTCTGCATGTTTCTACCTTTTTAATCCCCCACTGTTTTTCTATAACCAAAATCATATCTTTTTCAAGATTTCTGATACTATTTTCCACTAAATCTTAATTCATTCATTCTTTCATTTCAGATAATCCATATTATACAAAACAACTTTTCATCCCATTTAGTCCCTTCTTGTTTTCCATTTTTATAATACCCATATTCTATCATATGCATATTTAAAATATTTAATACCTTTATGCATTCCTTTTTATATATTCTTTTTCCATAAATGGCTTATTCTTTCATATTTTAAAAACACATATTCTGTAGTTTCCATTTCTCCACAATATGTACATATTCTTTCCCATAGCTTTTTATATGGCATGTTTGCCTTAACTGAAAGCTTATTTATGGATAGTTTCCATAAACAAATCTGTGCATTCAAAAATATTTTCACATCTATTCATTATTGCTTTTATAGCTTTTTTTTTTTGTTCCAAATTTTTCCATGGAAAAATATAATACCATTTCTTTCTATCCTTTTCTATATTATTTATATCAGTCTTCTATAATAATATTTCCTCCTGATATATTCTCATTTCTGTATTTATCATTCCTTTATTTCTTTTAAATTGTTTTAATTTCTCCCAAATATTTTATATTTTCCTTTCATTATATTTACTACCAATGTATCCTGTTTATCCTTCATCCAAATCAATATTTTATACAAATTCAGTGATGTTGTGTGCATGATTGGATTTATTAAGCCCAATCATCCTCCTTTTTTAGCTACATAAAGAATTCCTCTTTTAATTGGGTTTAATCTTGATCCCCATATAAATGCAAACCATAAAGATAGAAATCATTTTCAAATATAATTGGTAACAAAAACACACTTGCTAAATGAGTTATTTTAATTAATATAACTGAATTAAGTACATATGCTTTTTTCCTTTAAGTAATATTAAATGTTCACCAAAACATACAATTGTTTCTTATTTTATTTATCATGTTCTTCCACATTAGTAATTTTTGCTATTCATTACCAAATTTTATTCCCAAAATGTCTATATATTCCTTATTAAACTGAATACTTTCTATTATACCAGAAATACCTAGACCTTTCTTCCTTTCCTGATTCATGCTCAAACCTAACACCCTTAATTCCTTACTATGTATCTTAATAGATGCTTTCATCCATTCTTCAGTTTTTTACAACTAATACTAAATCATCTATAAAAGAAAACATTACTGGAATGTTAATTCCTTCTGCTCTGTAGTATTTAGCTTCTTTGAATGGTAAACTTACTTTGTTCACAACTGCATTCATTGTTAATGCAAATCAATATACTGCTTGCTGGACATCCCTGTTTTATACCACTTTTTAGTTCTATTTTCTCACTTAACCAGCCATTAACTACTAATTTTACCTTATTTTTATTATACACTGAAAACAAAACATTAATACTTTTTTTTACTGAGATTGCATTCTTTTAAGATCTGCCATAATACTCCGTGCTGTATCTTATCAAACGCTTACTTATGTCCTCTATCAAAATCTTCACTTCTGCTTTTCTTATTGTCACATCCTCTACAATTTCTCTTATAAATATTAACATTTCTAGACCACCTTTTCCTTTTATTCCTAAAATTATTTCATTCAATAATTTGCGTCAGAGCTGGCAACTCGGCCCGTAGAAATCTACTGCCAATTATTAGCGGACCGGAGTTCCGCTGTGGTGACCCCTAACCGGGAAAAGCCGAAAGACACAACAACAACAACTTATTAACTTTCTTTGCTATTCTATTTTGCATTATCTTCATAAATATAATCATCATTTAACTCTATTGGTCTCCAATTCTTTATATCTGTTTTGTCACCTTTCTTCCATATAAACTTCATTGCTACTGTACATATTCTTTCATTTTGTATTCCGTTCTCTAAACACTCATTAAAAACCTCCAAAAGACATTATTTTTTGCCATTCTTGTATATCTCTATACATAAATATTCAATTCCATCCAAACCTGTATCAGCTTCTAGATTCACTGTTTTCTTTTATTTCTATCATAGTAATCTTCTGTTACATTTCTTCATTACCTTCTTCAATTATTTTTTTAAGTTCCACTTATGTCTCCCTCTAATTTCATACTTAACAAATGTTTTCCTAATATGGGTTCTTATCATATGCATTATTTATTTTGTGTATTAACTATATTTCCTTTCTCATTTGTTAACTCTCTTATTATTCTTCTTTACCATCTTACTTAGGTAAGGTGCTACTTCCTCCTTTTTCCCTTATAAGCAGTATCTTTGTTTGAATAGCATCCTTTTATTTTTTTCTTGATCAATTTCATACATTGTTTCTAAAAATATGTCTTCATTATTTATAATGTCTTTAAACACTTGATTACTGATCTCTTTACATTTACAACTATTTTCTATTCTTTTTATCTTTTACCATTCCAAAATCTTTTTTTGCATTTTTCTTTTAAAATAATCCACCAGCTTGTCCAATCTTTCTAAAACCTTCTCATACTGTACTCAATGCTGCAGCGGTAGTGTTGCCACCTCACAACAAGAGGTTCTTCAGTTCAATTCTCAGCTGGAGTGCCTTCTGTGTGGAGTCTGCATGTCCTCCCTGTGTTTGTGTGGGTTTCCTCCTGGTGCTCTGGTTTCCTCCCATGTTTTAAAGACATGCATCTGGAACATTTCTCCTCGGCCTCTGCTGAAAATTGGCTTTGTTCCAAGTCAGACTTTCCTGGTAAATAAATGTAATATAAATACATTTATATGGTCTAACCATAACTGACAAATTATTTTCCTTACATAATCATTCAGCTCTGCTTTGTTTATTCTTTTAATACCTATATCTATTTTTATACATTGCTTCTTTTCTTGAATCTCTATCCAGACTGCCATGAGCTGAAAAACTTATTTCTATTCCTTTATGTATAACTTTTAAACTCTCTGATACTATAAAATAGTCATTTTCTGTTCTCAAATTACCTCTTTTATATGTTCAATATTTGTTCTTCCATAAATACATCTTTCCACTATAAATTATTTCTGACATACCTTTAACATTTGCTACTTCTTTCTGCCTATGCCTTAAATCACAGTTAAAATCTCCCACTAATATTATTTGCATACTGACACCAACATCAAGAATTTTTCTAAACATAATTTCCCTTTGTTTTTGTAGAACATGCACATATAATGTTACAATTCTCTATACTTACTTCTTCCATTTTATATCCACTATTAACACTCTTCCTAATATTAATAAAGTACAGCCCAAAATTTCAACAATTTCTTTACATAAAAATTGCTACACCTGAGCACTTTTCCTTTCCTATATTCCATATAACTTTATACTCCCATAGTTTGTTTACTTGTGTCCTCTCTTCTCCCATTAAAACTCTTGTATCTATTAGTATTATAATACCCATATCCAACAATATCCACTTTTCTAACACCCCAAGTCTTCTTTTAACATTATTTATACTATTCATATTTAAGGATGAGACTCTCACTCTATAGAGTACATTTTGTTATTCTTTATCCTGTTCCTTTCTTATATTCTTCTATACCTATATTTTTAAATTTATGTTTTCTGTCTTTTACTCTCTTCTCAACAGAATTCCTTTTACTTTTAAATCTTACCCACTTTTCTTCTCCCTCTTCAATCAGATTGCTTATTTCTTCTTCTTTTTCTACTTCTTCCCTTGTGCTTCCCTTCGCTTTCACTGTTATATCTTTCTCATTTTCCTTTTGTATCTTTTCTAATATCTACTACATTATTTTTATTTGCTCTTCCTTCCTTTCCCGTGTATCGTTTCCTTTTAGATCACAATCCATCCATGATTGTCCTATTTTTCACATTTAATACATTTTTGTTCACGTTTTGCTTTATGACCAATTTTAGCACAAATAAAACATTTTATTTTATCACAGTTATTAATTAAATGGTCATTTTAAAACAAAAAAAGTCTTTGTTTGACCCCAGTATTTAACCAATCCTCTACTCCCCTCCACATTAATTATACTACACATATGTGTTATTTTTTTATTTTTCATTTGTAATATAACACCACATTCCCATCCTCCAGTCCATAAACCTCTATTGCCATAAATTGTTGTAATGTTCACTACGTCTCTGTATACAGTTTTTAAATAGTCTTTTAAAATACCTTTTTCCACCTCTGTACAAAACTGAATATGTAGTCTCTTTTTTATTTCTCTGATGAATGCCTGTGCAACATATAAGTTCCAAGGACTATTATTTTTTATTTTCATGTTATTCTCAAAATTTCTCCATATATTGTGCTTCTTCAAAAAAAGATGTCACAAAAAGAGTTGTTTTTAATACAAATAAATGCTCTTACTTCTCTGTGCTCTATATCCAGTGGTGAAATCACATTGTCCCATACTTTATATCTATCAAGTTCTTTTTCCATCTTGCCACTTACTCTTTCACTTCTATTTTTTTCCTCTTTTTTCACCCTCTCTTACTGTTCGCACATATGATCTTTTCTGCTCTTTCCTTATTTCTTGTATTTCCTCTGCCTGTATTCTTTCCATTATTATGCCCCTCGATGTTGATTTTTCCATTTCTGGTTCACTCTGTTCAATTAAATCCTTAAGATATACATCCTGCAACCCTCCTGACTGGAGGGTTGTAATAATACACCCTGCCTGTGATTCTCCTTCAACCTTGAACAGTTTCTGCTGAAATAATATTTCCATATCTTCTACTGACTCACACTTCTCCATGCCCTCCTTCTCTTTTCACTTCTCATCCTTCTCCAAAAATAAGCTTTTTGTCGAAATCTTGTTTGTGTTCTCCATCATTCTGCCTTCCATCCTTCTAACTTCATTCTCAATTGGTATCATTCTCCTCCATGCTGTTCCTTGCTTCTCTGAACCACCTTCGCACCTGGACTGGAAGCAGGAAGCATCACTGCAAATTGCGTCCCCGTACACTAGTCAAGTAGTTTTTTTTACTGACATATACATAACATATTATTTATGTATTTACATTATTTATATCTATTTACAAATCTCCATACATTATAAACTTCAATTTAAGCATTCCCCCCACTTTTTTATCCATAGCAAAAACATTATTTTTTCCAGAATCTTTGCCAAAGTCCATTTTCCATTGTATTTGATTTCATTTAGTCTCTCGTTCCATATAGTCCACGAAACACAAAATATTACTCTCTCCATTTTCTTCACTTCTTCCTGTTTTCGTGCACCATAATAACAAAATCTTATTATGTCCATATTTCTTTTAACAAACTTTTCACCCTATTATGTTTACATATTTCTTTCCACAAATTATTAACTCTTTCACATTTCAAAAACACATGCTCAGTAATCTCAAACTCTCCACATTTATTACATATTCTATCTAACTTTTTCTTGTAAGGCACATTTGCCTTAACCAGAAATTTTCTAATAGACAATCTCCATAAAAAATCATTACATTCTTTAATCTTTTCATAGTTATTATACCTCATCATTTTGGCTTTTTTCTTATCTATTTCTAAATCTTCCCATGGATCAATACAATAAAATGCTTTCAAAATATTCAAATACCATTCCTTTTTATTTTTTCACATATATTCTTTTTTATTTTCCATAACACAATTTTGTTTTGGTATTCCTTCATTTCTTTAATCACAATGCTTTTACCTCATTTTTAACACCCATTCCTCCCACAATTCTTTGTATTTATAATATAGTATAATTTCTATCAAGTTTTTACTTTCCTTCATAATGCCTTTCAATACCTTATAAAAAATTAAAGATGCTGCATGTACTATTGGATTTATTAAACCCAAGCCTCCTTGCTCTTCCTTCATATAGAAAATCCCTCTCTTGACTGGATTCAGTCTAGAGCCCCATATAAAAGAAAATATAATCACCATCAGTTGCTTTTCATACTTAATAGGAATCATATAGATGCTAGCAACATAAGCATTTTTTCCAGTTACCATGGTGTTCAACAAGTGTGCATTTTTCTATATGAAAATCTTTATGAGTTCCAAAAAATAGTCATATCCTTTACTTCTTTGAGTATATTACCCAGTGTTATTGTCTGTATTCACTGCTTCCAAATATTATTTCTAATATATATATATATATATATATATATATATATATATATATATATATATATATATATATATATATATATATATATATATTTATATACATAAACCATTTTTTAAATGTATACTTAATTTTTCATTTACTTCATCCATCCATACTTTTTTTTAACCATTAGTACGATATCATTTGCATAATTATATATTATTGGCAACTGTATTTCCTTAATCATTTTATATCCACCACTAATTGACATTTTATTAATTTCCTTCAATATTGCATTCATAACTAATGAGAAAATTACACTACTAGCTGGGCAGCCCTGCTTTATTTGACATTCTATTTTTATTTCTTCCCCAATCCAGCCATTTACATTTAGTTTCACATAGTTCCCTTCATAAATAGATTTTATTACTTGTAATATTTTTTGCATACATTATGTGCCTGCAAAATTCCCCATAATGATTTATGCTGAATATTATCATAAGCTTTACTTATATCCCCATCATAACCTTCACTTCTTCATTTTTATTTATGATATAATCAATTATTTCTCTTACTATCCATAATAACTCTTGACTTCCTTGCCTTTTCTTCTGAATACATTTTGGTGATATATTCTATCCATTTTTGTAACTTTTTGTTATTATTCTCACAAAAATTTTATAATCCACATTATTCAATCTTATAGGTCAACTGTTTATCTCCTCTTTATTTCATTTTTAAATATAAATTTGATAACTACTGTACTGTACTAACTGTACATATCTCTTTCTCTTTAATTCCAGTTTCTAACCATTCATTTATAACTTCTCTAAAAATTATTTTTTGTCACTCCTTCATTTCTTTATATATACCATATTCAATTCCATCAAGCACTGTTGCAGAATTCATGTTAATATATTTTAGAATTTCATTCAATTCTTTTATAGTAACTTTTTATTCTAAATACTCATTATCTTTATTTAATTTTTCAGCTTTATAAATCTGTTCAATGTTTTCTTCTCTTTTAACAAATAATTCCAATACATACTTTTTAACTATTTTGTATATTCCTTCTTGCTGTCTTATTTGCTTACCTTCCTTATTCTATAATTTTCTTATTTTCTTTCATTATTTTACACAAATATAGTGTTACTTCTTCTTTCTTTCCTTGTGCACAATATTTTCGCTTATATAACATGTTAATTTTAATTTTATTTATTTTATATATTCTCTTTCTTTTTCATAAAAGGACTTTTTCTTCTCTAATAAGTCTCTGAATGTTTCTTGACTTAATATCCTATATCTCTTTTTCTTTTCTTCTTTTCTTCTTTATACATTCTAAAAATATTTTTATATTTCTATTTAAAATTAAGCCACCAGACAGTTCAATTCTCTTAAAACTCTTTCATATTCATATGATTTTTCCATAATTCCATAAGCTCTTTTTTCTCTTCTTAATTTAATTCCTTTTCATTAATTCTCTTTATTCCTTTTCATATTCTTACATATTCTTCATTTTCCTGTACTTTAACCCATATAGCCACATGGTCCAAAAATCCAGCATACTTAATTCCATTTTTAATTTTTACTTTTAAACTGTATCCGTGGTGGTACAGTGGTAGCGTTGTTACCTCACAGCAAGAGGTTCTCCTGTTTGATTCTTGGCTGAGAGTGCCTACTGTGTGGAGTCTGCATGTCCTCCCCACGGTCGAGTGGCCTTCAAAAACCTGCGTGAATGGGTGTGCCTTCGCTGAAGGTCGGGCTGGCAACTCGGCACCATAAAAATCAACTGCCAATCATTAGTGGACTGGACTTCCGCTGTGGTGACCCCTAACCGGGAAAAGCCGAAAAGACAAACAACAAACTTTTAAACTATCAGATATTAAAAATAATTAATTTCTATCCTAATTTCATTCCTTTTGTAGGTCTAGTGGTTATTCTCCCATACACTTAACTTTCCACTTCTCATAAATTCTTTAACCATTTTAACATCACAACTGCTCTTATTTTTCCTTAGATTACAATTAAAATTGCCCACCACTATCATGTCCATATTTACACAAACATAATCAAGAATATTTTAACCAGCATTTCTTTCTCTTTTTTTGTTATATATGCGTATAAAGGTATAATTCTATATACAAATTTTTCCATCTCAAGTCTATTACCATAATTCATCCACTATGGTTACAGCTAATTTAATGTTTTCTTGACATAATATACATACGCCCAAGCATGTTTCTTTCCCCATGTTCCAAACTACCACACCATTCTTAAGTTTTTCAGTTTGCGCTCTTTCTTCCTTGGTTAATAATCCAATGGGCAGGATTCACGATGGCTTGCACGGAGTCTAAGAGTCGTGTAAGACTCCATGCAGCCATAGCGATCCAGGAACAGCCTGAAATACCGTGTAAGAGACCAGCTAAAACGTCTCTTACACGGGCAGGGTGTGGATATGCTAATTACCTCACTTGCAGCCGAAAGGCATGCAAATGAGGTAGATTAGCGATCCACGAAGCTGAAACCAGCCTGTGTAAGAGTCGTGTTAGGTGCAGAAATGTACTCAGTTGACAACTGAGTACGTTTCTGCAAATAACACAATGGAGCCATGTCAGCTCCAAATAAAGTGTGCATATGTGTCAAGCAGCATGCCAATGGCCAAATATGTGGCCATTGGCATGGTAACCTGATGCAAACATGAAAAAAAACATTTTTTTTTGGCGATCGGCGATGTTTAAACACAGTGCAGCCCCGTGCAAACAGGCTGCGCTATATAAAACATAAAAATAAAGGTTTTAAACCCACAAATGTGGGTTTTATGCAATGCATGGATTTACAATGCAGGGACTAGCATACCGAAAACAACATGGCCACCGTTTAGTGGTTGCTAAGGGGGGAAGCTGAGTGTAAGACACGTAACTAAGCATTAGTAGGCAATCCTATGTAAATGAGTGGTAGGAAAGTGAATCTCACTGTCACATAGCAAATGAGCACATTCTGTGTAGTGTAAGAGTTAGATAAGGGGGAGTAACAGAGTAGGAGATAGGTGACATCACAGGGGGGAATGTCAGAAAGAAATCAAGCTCATTGGAGCAAAGTGGTATGTGACAGATGTCAGTCACACAGCATAGAAAGAGGAGTGTCAACAGATAAGCATGGGAAAGTCAAGAAATGGAAGGTGTACACTGTGGCTAACACCAAAGTTTCTTGCTGTGCGTGCATGCACGCGCTGGGAGGCGCGAGTAAGACAGAGTGCGCGCGTGTAAGCGTGAGTGCACGCGTGTAAGGCAGAGTAAGCATGTAGGAGCCTGTTTAAAGATCTGTAAATCTGGTTGTGCTGGTGTGCGAGCATTTTAACCCGAATAAGCAGATTCTAGTCCGGGTAAGCATGTGTGCGCGCGTGGTAGCCACTGTGAGTGTGTTTTTGCTGGTATGCGCGCTGCTTCCCCCTGAGGAAACAGAGAGGAAAAAGGAAGCAGAAGAAATAGTAGGAAGCTAGCAGGGAATACTGGTAGAGCTAGCAGGTGAAAACAATTAGAAGCAGGCAATTACACAGGCAGAATACTAGCCCAGCCCAGCACTTAAAACACTGCAAACAGCATTGCAGTATGTTTCTCTCAAGAGACACTGCAAGACAGGCGTAAGCTAGTAGAAGTGAAAACTGAAAAAGCTGCACTCAGACCAAACATGCTAGGGGCTGTTATAAGGAGACATAGGAGACTTGCTGAGGGTGGTGACAATGCAAATGCTGCCAGACAACCCACAGTGAGGAGACGGAGAAGAGTGTACAGGCCCAGGGTCACCTACCAGGGGTTACATGAGCTGGAGATAGTGGAGCGCTATAGAGTGGACAGAAACCTCCTGCAGCAAATTGTTGAGCTCTGCGGCCACGCCTCACACATAGAACCAACAGAGGGAAACCCATCCCAGTGGAAACCAAGGTATGTGTTGGCCTAAGAATACTAGCAACAGGTACCTTCCAGAGACCAACTGGTGATATGATGGGGATCTCACAGGCATCATCATCCAGGGTACTGCACCAGTTCCTGGATGCCATGTCGGCACATGTCAGAGATCATGTATATTTCCCCAATCCTCATGAGGCATTGGCAATATGCGACTCTTCCAGCAAATAGCGGAATACCCTGAGGTAGTGGGTGCAATAGACTGCACGCATATACGCATCAAGGCACCAGCTGGTGAGTGGGGTAAAGCCTACATTAACTGCAAGGGCTTCCCCTCCATCAACTGCCAGGTTGTGTGTGATGCCCAGGGCATAATAACGAATGTCTGTGCTGGCTGCCCTGGAAGCTACCATGATTCCCATATCTGGCATCTGACGCAGCTGTACCAGATATTTGACAATGGGGACATCCCACATGGTCACTTAGTGGGGGATGCTGGATATGCACTGGAGCCGTGGCTAATGACACCCATCACAAACGCACACACACCTGAACAAGAACGCCATAATGGGGCACACGCATAAACACAAAATGTAATAGAGCGTGTGTTTGGGCTGCTCAAGTCATGGTTCCGGTGCCTGGACACATCTGGTGGAACCTTGCAGTACTCACCAGCTACATGTACCCAAATTGTCATGGCATGTGCTATGCTACATAATATGATTCTGCAAAAACAGCTGCAGCAGGACCAGCATAGGGGCGGGACAAACAGCCCCCCACCATTGCCAAGGCCATCACAGGCAGAGCGTGACTTGGAGGAGGAACAACCTGAGCCTGCCCCAGTAGGCAGAAGGAGGCGTGCCCAGTATGCCCTGGCCTTGGCAAAGAGGCAATGCATAGCACATACACTGGCTCAGTAGGAACCCTGGGAATGATACCCCTCTCTGACTCACTCATATAGTAAAAGGGACGCCTAA
The DNA here is from genome assembly GCF_019279795.1 of Protopterus annectens. Taxonomy (NCBI): domain Eukaryota; kingdom Metazoa; phylum Chordata; order Ceratodontiformes; family Protopteridae; genus Protopterus; species Protopterus annectens. The sequence continues at coordinate 290,912,130 of NC_056740.1, forward strand.
CATGACACAACCTGCTTTCAAACATGTACAGGGAGTGTAGTATGTGCATCCGACATAGGCAGCCCTGCAGCACCACCTGAGGCATGATTGCCATGTGTTAAGCAATGTAACACCATCTAGTATATGCAAACATGATGACCCTGCCTAACATCTCACCCTCACCAAGCATGATGCCACACTATGAAGACAACAAGATCAAGTACAATAATTGGCTGAAGTATTGCTGTTAGTCAAAGGGGAACAAATGGCTGACAGCCTGGGATGACATGCCGAGCAAGACATGATGCTCCACCTACTAGGGATGGCACGCACCCAGCACACCTGGCTGTGTGGATACTGGCAAAGGCTGTTGTCACTTGAATAGGTAAGGCTGGAAACACAAACCGACCACCATAGGTAGCACAAGGGATAACAACCTGGACGTAATGCTACCCAATGCCAGAAGTCTAAACTGCAAGATGCATGCAGACCAAACCCACCTCAGCATGGAGAATGGTAATATCTGTTCTGTAACAGAAACCTGAGTCAAGGCTCAGAAGAGCACCCTAATACTACCAGGTTATGCCTTATACCATGCTTTACAGCCCCAAAACATGGAACAAACTACAATAGGAGTGTGGCTATCAATAATTGTCAAGGATAAAAACACCCCCAGGTTGGTACCACAGCAAGAAGCAGCATGGACTATCCACGGGCAAGTAACAGTGGCTCAAACTGCGCCCCAGTTTGCAGCCTGCTACAGACCACCCTCCCAAACCCAGGAACCCCAGTCAGCCTTCCTGAAGACACTGCAGAGTATGAATGTCTCACCAAATACCAAACAAGGCACACACAAATTATGACATAGGTGGTAATCCATTATGTACGGAAGAAGTAATCAGGGACCTAGGGACACAAGTGGACAGTAACCCGTCATGTGACACTCACATTGCCAAGGTGGCCAGGAAGACCTGCTATATTGCCCACCTTAACATGAAAGGATGCACATGTAGATCAAGAAAGGTCACTGTGCTCCCATACTCTTCTCTTATCAGGCCCATACTTGAGAACAATGCCCCATTTTGGATGTACCTTACCTGACACCTGCAGCAGTTAGAAAGACCCCAAACGTACCTCACCAAGAGGATAAAGGGTCCAAACATTTGTCATCTGCTGCCTGGCTGAAGAAACCCCAGCCCAATTCACATGCATACTGCCCAGTCAGAGGTGATGTATGCCTGATGTACAAGGCCATGTCCAATCCAGAATGAATGGACATGCTCCACTGCAGAAACTCCAAATCCAGCAGAGACACCACAGTGAGATATCTGAACCTCAACACATAGATAAATAGGATGTGCTGGAGGGACAGATTCATAACCCAGAGGCTCTTTACACTCTGGAACAGAATTCCAGTCCATGATAGGCTGAGCTCCACACTCATACTCTACAAGAGAAATCCGGTCAAGTGCATGGGAGATAGTAGGTGTACACTGGGGGCCATCTCTGTGTCACATCTAGTAAAGTAAACCCTAAATGGGCATAATATGCACATTGCAAGGGGTGTCGAAAGCCACACACAGTCTGTCTAGGCTCAAACATGGCCAGGGCAGATAGCCTAGTATGAACCTATGAACCTATGACGATACAAATTGTGCAGGATACAAAGGATAATCACACAGCTGTCCTAACGGATGGTAGGAACCATGGTGATAATCCACAGATATGCTCTGCATTACTCAAATATCACAAACAATACACCAAACCCACACACATTGCCAACATCCAACCTAACAGATTCTTTGCAAACTCCCCACCAGCACCAAACTGCCAAATATCTATCCCAGCAGAGTGCTGGCCCCCTGACATTGCAGATGCTGAGGTAACAGCCAGCATCTACAAAGCAAACCACACAGCATCAATGGTACCAGATGGTGTCCTGGGTTGTGTCCAACAAGAACTGTAAGAAGAATGGAACACCAAATAGCACTACTGCTCACTCTCAGTCTTACCACAGGATATGTACCCAAAGAGCAGTGTACAGCAACAGTAGTCCCTCACCACAAAGGTGGTGCCTGAATGGATACTGCAAACTATCACCCCTCAACCCTGACTATCTTGGTCAGCAAAGTAATGGAGAGGATGATCATGGACCCCAGGAATAAAGAGATTGGGTACCGACAGACATTGGACCCTACCCAGTGTGGCTTTCATAGGGCAGAGCCTGCCTCTTAAACATGTCTGACTCATGTGAAACATGCACCAAGGCCACTGATGAGGGGAATGTGGTTCACACAGCCTATCTGGACCTTGCTAAACCCTTCCATACAATACCCCAGTTGTTCAGTACAGATAAGCTCACCAGCCTAACTAGAAATCCCTATCCAAGTAGATGGGTTGCAAACCAGCTCAAGGACAGAACTGACCTGGTCAGAAATGCTGCAGCCATGTCAGACTACAAACCAGGTACAACTGGCATCACACAAGGCACGGTCCTGGGACCTCTCTTGTATGGTATATATGTCACATAGGTACAGGCCAACATGGAAGGACTGTGTCTGAACAGGTTTGCAGATGACTACAAACTGCCCACCATATCGGACCCTCCAGCTGACACAAGCATCCTACAAAAGGCACACAACGAAACAGACAAGTGGTGCCACAGCCATGTCAACAAGCAAAATGCAGAATAGTGTATAGTCATCCCCTGTGGAAACACAGTACGTGGCCACAAATTACCACATATGTGTTAACCCATTAAGTACATCAGTAGCAATAAGAGACCTGGGGACACAAGGTGATAGATATCCTGCATGTGACAACCATGTGTCTGTAGTGGTTACAGAAACATACCATATACCCACCTAATCATGAAGGTAAGCACAGCTAGGTCACGGGAGGTCATTGTGCCTCTCCAGTCATCCATCAGCAGCCTCACAATTGCGTACAGTGGCCCTTGTGGGATGTACCTTAGCAGACACCTGCATCAACTGGAAAGACCCCAAAAATACCCCACCAGGAGGATCTCAAAGCTGTAACAGATGCCATGTGTTGCCTGATTAAACAAACTGCAGCTCCACACAGTGCCATACCGCCTGGCTAGAGGTGATCTGTGCCTGATGTATAAAGCCATGACCAAGCTGGAATCAATGGACATTTGGCACCATGTAAAATCTAAATGCTGGTGACCTATGCACATGACAGGCCTGAACCCCAGCACTGACATAAACAGGACATGCTGTACTGATTGGTCCATAACCCAGAAGCTCACTCCACTCATGACTAAACTCCCAGTACAGGTTATCCAGGGAGTCACTCATTGACTGTCATCCAGAGGAATCATGATGACTGGATGGGAGATGGTAGGGTTACCCTGGATATCACCTGTATGTCACGGGTAGATAGAGGCACAGCACACTAACTTTGAAATATGTCATGGCAAACACCAGTAAATATGTGTGTTGAAGGACAAACACTCTCTGACTAGCATTACAAATGGCCTAGGGCACATGGCCATTGTTTGTCACTGCCCACACAAGTTGTGGAATACATTAACAATGTCGGACAATCCTGTTCTATGTTGTCCATATCTGAACAAAAAGCAATATGGTCATATCTGCACAACTGGCACTCAACCAGTCTGGTGTGCTCACTATAAATATTACAAGCAGTGATAGGACTGAAACCGATTATACTGTCCACCACAGTGAAAGCACTGAACCAGTACACTATACGACAATACACTGTTTGGTCGGTATGAAAGGATGTTGACAACTGTATGCAAACTATCCCATGGCAACCCTGCAGGCACAGTATAATGCCTGTTAGGTTCATAGTTCATAGTTTAGTACTAAGCTAACTGCCCTTGCGAGCCATTTTAAGCCTAGCCAGTTATCCCTTGTGAGTCTCAAACCCTGCACCTTGTGTTTGTAAGGCAAACACCTTAGCCATTAAGCCACCCTCCCAAAAGATGCAAATCACTGAGGCATGACGTATATACATAGGTTCATATATTAGTACTAGGCTAATTGCCCTTGAAAGCTATTTTAAGCCTAGCCAATTATCTCTTGTGCAACTCAAACCCTGCACCTTGTGTTTGTAAGACAAACACCTTAACCATTAGACCACCCTCCCAAACAGACACAAAGCAGTTGGGCAGTAAGAACACAACCTGACGTCCAACACTCAACTGTACATGTGAAATATAGATTAAGTCCACACACAAATACAAATGTGGTGGACCACAGATCTCAACATACAGAAAGTTCACACTGGGCATGCTCGCACACTTAGATAAATGAGACGTGTCAGTCAAGAAGCCATATAAACTGTGAACTGGGCATGCTCACACACTTGGCCATGTCACAGTTCAGCAGTTGCACACACATATCTGGCATTTGTATGTGTTAATACAGGAACCTCCCACAATACAGAAATCTGCCCAGTGCACACAGTGAAATTACAACAGAGACATAAGTAAAGTAGTGGATCCCACTCATATGCAAACATCTGCCACAGTACACAAGTTGTTCATAGAGACAGGGAAAGCTATGGCAATAAAGACCCACAAACAGTTTATGAGCAAGAGATACTTGCATCTGACAGGTAAACATACGGCCGTAGAGTTCAATACTAGGCTGTTGTCCCTAGGGAATACAGAAGGCTATCCACAGTGTATTTGGCATCTGCCTCAGCAGTACAGTAGGCCACTGTGCCTCTGCAAAGTTAATGCATATATAAGCTCTCCCCCTTACTGATAGATAGTAACAGAAGTACATACCTCTTCATAAATAATGATGTCAGCACACTATACATATGTCAGGAGCAGAAATGATACCCAGTAATTTGAATAGTGCGCTCAGCTACTGTGTTTCCCACAAGTATTATAACATAGTTAGGTAGGGGTTTGAATCCTGCAAATGTTCAGTGTGTGTGTGAATGGGGGGGGGGTAGGGTGTGTGCAATTCTATGTGTAAGAGAAATGTCCCTTTTGGCAACTAGTATAACACACCACATGCTGCATATTCCACTGTCTAAACACTGATGATGTCAACACCCTATAAGTACAGCAGGAGAAAGCAAGCCTCCCAGTAATGCAAATAGCGCAATCTGCTACTGTGTCTCTCACAAGTGTCATAACACAGTTAGGTAGGGGTTTGAGTATGGTGTGTGCAATTCTATGTGTAAGAGAAATGTCCCTTTTGGCAACTAGTACAACACACCACATGCTGCATATTCCACTGTCTAAACACTGATGATGTCAGCACCCTAGAAGTACAGCAGGAGAAAGCAAGCCTCCCAGTAATACAAATAGAGTGCTCTGCCACTGCGTCTCTCACAAGTGTCATAACACAGTTAGGTAAGGGTTTGAATCCTACAAATGCCATGTGTGTTTTTGTCACACAGTTTGTCCATGTGTGTGGGGTATTGTTCCCAATATTGCACGACACAGATTATATCAGTAATGTCAATGCACACATGATGCATGTGTGTGCCACATACACATATGTACCTGTGACCTTCAATAGTTCCCATGTCTGAAGCCTGCCTCATGTGAATACATGGAATTTGCATTAGACAACTTTATGACTGTGGTTGGTGTGTGCAATTCTATGTGTAAGAGAAATGTCCCTTTTGGCAACTAGTACAACACACCACATGCTGCATATTCCACTGTCTAAACACTGATGATGTCAGCACCCTATAAGTACAGCAGGAGAAAGTAAGTCTCCCAGTAATGCAAATAGCACGCTCTGCTGCTGCATCTCTCACAAGTGTCATAACACAGTTAGGTAGGGGTTTGAATCCTACAAACGCCATGTGTGTTTTTGTCACACAGTTTGTCCGTGTGTGTGGGGTGTTGTTCCCAATATTGCACGACATAGATTATATCAGTAATGTCAATGCACACATGATGTATGTGTGTGCCACATACACATATGTACCTGTGACCTTCAATAGTTCCCATGTCTGAAGCCTGCCTCATGTGATTACATGGAATTTGCATTAGACAACTTTATGACTGTGGTTGGTGTGTGCAATTCTATGTGTAAGAGAAATGTCCCTTTTGGCAACTAGTACAACACACCACATGCTGCATATTCCACTGTCTAAACACTGATGATGTCAGCACCCTATAAGTACAGCAGGAGAAAGCAAGCCTCCCAGTAATGCAAATAGTGTGCTCTGCTACTGCGTCTCTCACAAGTGTCATAACACAGTTAGGTAGGGGTTTGAATCCTACAAACACCATGTGTGTTTTTGTCACACAGTTTGTCCATGTGTGTGGGGTGTTGTTCCCAATATTGCACGACATAGATTATATCAGTAATGTCAATGCACGCATGATTTATGTGTGTGCCACATACACATATGTACCTGTGACCTTCAATAGTTCCCATGTCTGAAGCCTGCCTCATGTGAATACATGGAATTTGCATTAGACAACTTTATGACTGTGGTTTTCTGTGCTGGGGCTGTATGTGGTATGTGAATATACAGTGTGAGTTGTATATGGTGCCATCCTACCAGCGAGGGATACACGTCTGGTCTGGAGCATATAGTCCACATGTTGTTGATGAACAGGTGCAGCATGTTTTCACCTCTTGTGGAAGTGGTAACAAGTTGTTCCATAGCAATTCAGTGAATAAATGCTAGGAACCTTTCAGCTAGGGTCTTGGAGCTAGAGTAATGCTCACACTCTATGTTTGGGTAGTTGCAGTCCACCCATATAATGGTGTTTGTAGAGACCGTCATATTCCCAGTGTTGTCAGGAAGACCAAGTGGGTTTCCCGGGTATGGGAGGGTGGTGTGTGCCAGGCTATGAACCTGAAGGCAGTCTAACCCACTGTTATTTGCACATGGATAGGCTCTGATGCTTTGTGCTGTGCCACCAACCTGGAGGTGTGTGTATCTGTGGTGCCTTTGGATACTTCCACCCTGTTCTGGTTTGGTGCATGTTTAGGGAACGACAAGCATGGTATGAGGTATATTAACAAAAAGAGAGCTTTTGAAACAGTCCACTCAAGAGAAGTGTAAATAACTTTATAGTATTTTTAATTGTTGTTAGCACACGCTTTCGGAGAGCTCTGTGTCCCTCCTTCCTCAGACACAAAAACAATTCAATGCCTAATTAAAATTGTAGTATATATGCCTCAAATCAATTAACTCAGTTAATTAATTATGCAAATTATGCTAAACAAAGTCGAATACAAAAAAACGCAACCAGAAGCAACTACAAATACGCAATGACAGACTGCTGAAATCACAATACTAAGCTTTACAATGCCCTACAAATGATATGTAATTTAAGTAGTTATACAAACAAGAAGATACCATATTCAATTTGTAGTCAGATGTAGACATAAATACATAACTATAAAAAAATATATATAAATGTATATGCTAGTTGTGTGTGTGCATTCTATGTATATGCAAATAATAAAAATAAACCTTTACACTGAGGTTTATATATATCTCTAGGCATTCTTTCATTTTTTAGGTTTATAATACAATAGTTGTTGTCACCTATTTGACATACATTAAGCATTGCATAATTTTGAATTGTCATGTTTATGTTAACTGACTGATATATAGTTGTATAGTTTTTACATTATGAATACATGACTTTTATTTACAAGGTTAGGATTATGTCTTTTAAGTAAATGTTCATGTATTTATATCATACATTCAAACACTTGATCATATACTGATACCTATATTTATATCCATGGAGCATATATAGCATTTTAGTCTTGCAGACACAATCAGATAACGCATGCATTTTTGTTGCTTATTTAATTAGATTTTAATCTTGACGACTGCCTTACGCAGACGCGTTGTTTATTAAATTATAAACATACAGCCTCTTTGCAATGTCCATAAGTGTTTACAGTATTTCCATATACATGGGCATTTAGGCTTTTAGATATATATATGTTTTATGGTGGTTTGCACAGCGAGATATACACATATGCCTACTAAGTTTGCACAGTATTTTAGTCCTCAAAGATTAAACGGATAGGAGGCGTGTCCTTAATTACGCATTACTGTTGTAATACATAGCGATCTATGCCTTCATTCATTTTCAGCAAAAGGAGTGCATTCAGTATCTAACACATTATTAAGAGCAAAATATATCCCTTAGAGTTTCAGTACATCATCTAATGTCAAGCAGTGATGTGCTCATTGAGAAACACCAACTTCGCATCATTGCTCCACTATAATGGTCTCTGCCTTCATTTATTTTTAATGAAGGAATGTATTGGCATTAACAATATCATGAAGAGCAAACAGTAATATGTTAAGTCTTGGCATATAATCGAGTGGTTTGCAGCGATATGCATATTTAGAAACGCTATTAATGTTAGTTAGGTTATTTAATGTTGAAAGTAATAGTTGATTTGTTTGCCACGTGTATATTTCCCTGTTTTTATCTATAGATTAGAAGTTAGTTCTTATTGTTCAGTGAGATGCTGCATTCAGATAAATTGTTTTATTGGATAATTGCTTGATAATTAATGCTACTCTTCCCGCCCAGTTTTGTATATAAGGGAAGTGTTTTGTATCTTTTATTATCTGAAGAAGCGTAGGTTCCACTACGCGAAAGCGCTCATCTCTATGTTAATGAAATAAATCGTTGTTTTATCTTCACCATGGAGTTTTGGATGTGACTTCTTGATCGTGGTTAGACCTCCGTTTTTGTGCTACAATAGTTATACAAACAAGAAGATACCATATTCAATTTGTAGTCAGATGTAGACATAAATACATAACTATAAAAAAATATATATATAAATGTATATGCTAGTTTTGTGTGTGTGCATTCTATGTATATGCAAATAATAAAAATAAAAGCAAAAACACGCAAAAACACGTATTATACATAAATGTGTGTATACAACATATAAAACCTTGGTTTAAAAATCCATTTTAAGACATATTAAAAGTTAATAAATGTTGATAAAAACTAATGAACTAGATTCACCTTTTTAAGGCAAGACTTTTTAGAATGCAACTTATAGACACGTGGTCGTTCAAGCCAGGATAAATGTATGCGGCAGTACGAATTTGCCAAAACAATTCTTCTAATTCTGTGGTATGAGGTATAACCTGGGAGTGATGGGGTGCACCTGGGAGCCTTGAACCAGGATTCTGTCACTGCACAGATATTGCTGTTCTCCATGCTAAGGACAGTTTCCAGTACATGCATCTTGAGGTTTACACTGCTGGCGTTGAGTAGCATTACTATTAGTGTCCTATCCCGTGTGATACCTGTGGAGGTGGCTATGTAATTTGAGCCTTGCATAAAAAGGCACTATGTGTGTAGCAAGAGCCTTTGCCAATATACAACGGCCCATGTGTGACAGGTGCAAGCTGTCCCTAGCAAAGCATTGTGGCTTGTCTAGCATGTAATCCCACGCTGACAGGCATTGGATCCCCTTTGAATGACACCGAAACATAAGCCAATTGTAGAAATTGATCATCCTGTCTACATATTGTGGCAGCAATCTTGGTGAGGGTAAGATGCTACTCAAGGTCAGGGTCATACCAGCCTGTGCCACATGCTCAGAGAGCCCCTCTATGTCCCCTATCATGTAGTCCAGGGAGGTATGTCACAGGTCATTCACACTGGCACGGACAATGACTGAGTCATATTTGTACATGCCTTGGAGTGACCTGTATGCTTGTGTTATGTGGTGGATCATAGTGCCCGACGGGCATCTCACCATAACCTTCTCCTTGTTCAGCCTGGTCAGCGGGACCTCAGTGTACCTGACGATAGAGGTACCTATTACAACTGTAGCAGGTGTGTTGTTTAGCCTTACGGGCTGTGACTGTTCGGCACACAGGCTTTGTGAACTATGTGTTGCATGTGCTCTGTTCTGGCATAACGTTTGCTTGTGTGTCTGCTTCGGAGGTGTCTGCTGCTCAGGAAGGATGCTATTCTGAGACTCCAAGAATGTTCCTGTGTGTTTATGTATTTGGATTGCTGTCATGGTAGGTCTATGTGAGACTGGTATTGTATTCACTGTAGTATCCCACTCCACCTGACAGGTTATGCCAGTACTGAGTTAAGAGAGCTTAGCCCCCAGTTTGGCTATGTGGTTGCATCTCTCACATGTGTTGTAAGTTTATGGGAAGGGGAGAGGGTTGTCGGTGTACATGAGGCAGCTGTAACATTGCCACATGACTCACAGATTCACCAACTGGACCAGAGAGGAGACTGACAAGTGACCTTTGCACATGCTACCATAGTATTGTGAATTCCATAATAATTAACAACACATAGGGCCAATGGGGAACAAGGTACTCAAGGTGAGTATGTGAGGGTGTAGTGCTTCTGATTTGTTAGTGCTGGCATATATAAATGCTTTCGTGAGCAAATGCCAGGTAAGTCATATGCAATGTGTTACAGGCAACTTACATGCAAACAGGACAAACAGTGACGTTCTGTCAAGTGAGACATGGACATCAGTACAGTAAGCAATACAGATGTCACTAGGGATCCATAGAGGCGCTGTAAATCTGCATTGCAGGTGGAATCAGTGTTTCAGGGAAATAACAAGCAAACATGCATACAAACAAAGCTACAGTCAGCAGGCCTGGATCTAGTCTATGCTACAACAAACAAGGTGTACCACTTCCAGTAGGTAACAGTGCAAATATGCAGGCACTATAAGCCTGTACCTAGAAATTCACAGGTCAGATGGGCAGGGTCCAGCCTCACCTCCCACAAGTGTACAGACCATGTACCTTCGTAATGTAGAATAACCGGCCTGAAACCCAAGTGCTCATACCTGAACTAATACACATTTCGAATAACAGACACTAAGCCCTCACTCAGAAGTTCCAAACTTAGTAGGATGTATGCTACCTGTCCTGGCACCACAGTATCCTTGACATTTATGGAGACTCTCCCTCCTGTCATAGTTAGTTCTGTGTTTTGGGGCTGTCAAGCAAGGTATGAGGTGTGACCTTGTCGTGCTAGGGTGTTCTTGTGAGTCTTGAACCTGTTGTGTATTACTGCACAGATATCAACATCCTCAAACATCCTCATTGCAGAGTCGAGTGTGGACAGCATGCAACTTGCAGTTTACATGTCCATCACTGAGTATCAATACTTACATTTTCTTATCCCCTGTGCTACCTATGTAGGTGGCCTTCTGTTACCACCAGTATGCAAAGATGTGCAGACATTACACTATGGTAATTACTATGGGTGTACAAAACAATACAATGACAATCATACTGTTACTGCATCATGCATGCTGGGATATACCCACAATTATATCATTACACTGTACTGTTGACAACATGATACTATTACTACACTTCTATGTAGTCACTCTGTGCATCAGCACCATGTTAACCTGTTCCTGCACCGATGTTACAGATTGCAGAAGGTGGCACAGTTTCATCATATGCACAGGGTGTGTACTTGGTATGCCTGAGTCTGCCACTGATAGAACCAAATGACATGTATGTGTGTGCGTGTGTTGGTGAGGGACAGCAGTACAGGATGGGGCAATGTTGATGCAGTGTGTGCGTGTATGTGGTAGCCCTAGGTGTTATCAATTCACATGTGTGTATGCATGCATACAGTTCCACCTCATGGCTGCCATATACAGGTGTTTGTGGACAGCCACAGACTGTACCTACCAGGTCATACAGATCACTGTCTCTGGCCACGGACACGGTACCTGTGCCTGGCAGGGGTGCTACGGACCATATCAGGTACTAAGCCAGACTGGGTACTGTCATCAGAAGCAGGTGGTTGGTGACTGGAGACAGGTGCCTGTAGGGACTGTCCAGAGCCACGTGCATGTGGTCTCCTGGGGTGGTCTGCTGACAGCACAGACCCAGCATTGCTGGGGCTGCTGCTGGCACTATGGGAGCGGCCGCGGGCCTGTTGTCGTCCGTGATGACTGCCAGCTGCTGCTGTTGCTTGCATACTCCCACGTCGACGCCTCAACCGTCCACCATTGCCCTGGCTCATGGACATGTAATTGTGGAACAGATCTAATGTGTCCCCCAACGTCTGTCAATGACCTCGGTGAAATTACGGATGGCAGCCGCAACATCACTCATACCGTCATTCATAGCTGTGCGACATGCTCTCAGCTCCCTCAGACCCTTTCTGGTGTACCGTTCCATACGTGACTGTGCCTGCATTATAGCCCAAAACATAGCTGAGGTTGAAAGACCTCTGTGGGCACATCTGACAGGGGCAGTATGCCCACGTATGCTCCCACGAGAACCCCTGGACATCTGCATGTGTGGTACCATGTCAGGACCCTGGCCATGGCTGCTGTGTGAGGATGCATGTGCCACCAATACCACATTACCCTGGTCAATGCCCACTGTATCCTGTCCATCACCTAGGGACATTGGTGACAAAGGATGTATTGGCAGGATGACTGTGCACATTAATGGGGTCGACAGCTGTGTACTGTCAATTGGCTGACCAACAACGGACCCTGGCACACATCCCTGTGCCATTACACAGGTATCATCATTATCACTATCCACGGCAGCTGATTCAGATTCCCTGCTGCACAACACCAGAGCAGCACCAGAACCTGTGGGAGTAAGACAGGAAACACAGTTTACAATGTGTACACAATGTTACCACTGATACACACAGACACACATGCGCACATGCACATGCACACATGCACACAGGTGCACATGCACACATGCACACAGGTGCACATGCACACATGCACATGCATACTCCTCAGTATATGAGATATCAACACACAGACACGAACACACCTGCAATCAAACACATAGAACTACTGTTTGAGCCTATTATTACTATTAGTATTAAGAGTATTAAAGGTATTGTTATTACACACTCACCAGCATGGATAGGCTGCCTTGCTGTTACACCAGAGGGACCTGCAGAAATGAGACATTTATTGTCAGTGGGCACAACTGTGCCATTGATACTGTGAGTATGATACAGTTCAGTAGTACAACAGTTGGCTTTCACAGGTCTACTGCTGATATTGAGAATATCACTCTTGCACAATAATTAGGTCCAATGCACAACCTCACACTGGGGGTTTGTATCAAGGTACTGTATGGGGAACATTATCAACCCATGCACTGCATGCAATGCACGTTACACATTTCACTGGTAATGCGCACTACTCTTACTTGCCATAACCCTACCTACACCGCAGTCACATACAGTCACATACAGGGTAACACAGCACAACATATGGCAATGTAGTATGTTTGGATCGCAATACCTCACACATCTGTCTCTGGCCTCACACCAAGGACACACACTACCATGGCAGACAGACAGTCATGGTGAGCAATCACACCATTACATAACATGCACCCAGTCACTGGCACACTCATTCCACCTCACATAGTTGGTTTGCAATGGGTTCGTGGGTGTGCATTGTGTCTTAGGTAGGTAGTATGCTATTGGCCCTGGGCCTACAGCAGCATACTGTTATGCTACCCTGCCCCTTGTGACACATGTGATGTGATCGTACCTGCTCCTGTCAAACAGTTACACAGGGTGACTCATATGGCATATTACCTATCTGCATAACATTCAGCAGGGAGGTACATACCGTGTAGGACATTGTGGGGTGTAGAGGGGTACAGTGACCACCATGTCTGCTGACACATACCATGTACAGGTATTACAGGACTAGTGTGCCACTGTGAATATTAATGGGGAGCCTATTGTACACTTGTTGCCCCTGTTCCCCCTTGACACATGCAGTGGTGGGCAGGCAAGCACATATGTGGTGGTTACTGGTGTAAGTGTTGGAATGGGGTATGGTACTCCAGTATCCACACTGGTGTTCACTCCATGCCTTTGTCACCAGGCACCTGTTGCAATACATCTGCACACATGTGCCTCACTCAGGATATATATATATATATATATATATATATATATATATATACATATATATATATATATATATATATATATATATATATATATATATGTGTGTATGTATATATATATATATATATATATATAGATATAGAGACAGAGGGAGAGAGAGAGAGGGGGTGGGACAGAGAGAGAGAGATAGTCATATACAGACATATCTGTAGACAGTCAGATCTGTCTGTATATGTATATGTATCTACATATATATATATATATATATAGGTATGTGTGTATTACATATATATGTATGTACATATTCTATCTATCTATATGTCTATGTATTTCTACATCCCTCTCTATCTATGTATACATATATGCATATTATATATATATATATATATATATATATATATATATATATATATATATACATACATATATCGATATACATACGTATACATATGATAGATATATATATTTACACATATGTATACACACACTAACGTACTGATAAACATCCATTACTGTACAACCTACATTGTACATTGCACTACAACCTACATTGATATGTGGACATAGTTACCTTCACATACATATGTATGTACAGCCTTCAGTGACAGTTGCAGTATGTCCCCTGCCCTATGCACATCTTCATATACATAGATACAGACCAATAACACATATGGAGGATTCACAGTATGTAGACTATTATATTATTACTTTACATTACCTGTGTTTGTTACAGCTGTTTGCATTGGCTTTGTGATGGTTGGCCTGCTGCTGCTTCACTTGCCAGCTTCAGTTTGGCTTGGCAGTGTCAGGTTGTGATGACAACTTGTTTGTTTTGTTGTTTTAAATTTTCTTTCTTTTCTCTCTCTCTCTCTCTCTCTCTGTCTCTACCTCCAGAGGGTGCAATGAAAGTATTGCATGTGTGGACTGGGAGTACAGGATGCTTTTGTAGGTATCTGCACATGTCCATGTGATGGCCTCTGCACCAATTGTTAGCCAGCATTTACTAATTGCATGCAGCCTGTTGTATAGTGATTGCAGTTCTCACTGTGATTTCAGGACAGTGCTATAAAAAGGTATATTAGGTAGGCATAGCCCTTTCAGATTATCAGGGTGGGGACCATGCTGGTATGCTGTGGACACTGTTCTGTGAGTGTAACGGTTGGTATGTCTCTCATATTTCAGGCTGTGTTGTAGACACTGCAATGCATGTTGTACTGTAACCTGAGTATTCCTTCCTCCAGTTTCCTCTTCTCATTGTGTATGTAAACTGACACCTAAGACTAATAATACTGTGTATATGGGTGTGTATGCTTTCCTGTGGGACCTGTTGTGTAACTGGTATATAGCAGTGTCTCTTGCAATTTGTTGCTATGGCTTCAATATTTGCCCTTTACATTCACTCCTTGTATGCCTGCAAGGTGTCTTTACTGTAATGTGTTGCTATGGCTTTCCTATTTTCCATTTACATTCACACCTTGTAATGCTTGCTATATCTGTTTGAGCAGCAATTCCCTATGTGTTTGTTGTGGTAGGGTGGTATTGCATGCAGTGTGGTCTGGCCATGGTGTGGGCCTTGACACCTAGAAGGGTATTTGATTATGCTGCTGAGCAGGCCTCAGATACTCTCAGGTGCATCTTTTATCAGCCTCATGGAATGGTACATATCAGTGGGATACACCCATGAAATTTTCTGATATTCTGCAGTTGTGACTGTGGGTTATTTTGAGCATATGTATTACTACACCATTTGTGACGTGCAAGTGGTGCATACTTTCAGTAATTCATAGTTACCATTGCATGTGTTGTAACACCTTTCTGCCTACTGTTAGTACATTTCACAGGGAGTCAGTGGGGCACAGTTAACATTTGTTTTCAAATCAGGGGCATCCCTGTAACTCAGTCACAGTTGCTATGTCTGGTCTCTTAACTATTCAAATATGGCAGTGTTTATCCTGCTCTGAGTATGTGTGTGTGGCTTGCAAGGTGCTACTGTGACATTATTACCTACTAGCTACCAACTAGCATGGCTGTTTCTCTTCACACACTAATATTTTATAAATCCACTAGATTTGACAGTAAATATACATGACATGCTTTGTGTACTAGACTTCTTATATTCCCTTTACATTCATTCCTACTATTTCATGATATATTTCTTTCAGCACAATGTTCTCGTATAGCAGTCATGGCTTAGTGGTAAGTCATGCAGACTACTGTTTCCAAGGTCCTGGGTTTGGGACTGACAGTGGGATTTTATTTTGCTTTTGAGCAGACTACAGGTCTTGTCATTCAGAGTGACTAAGGCACTTTTAAGCAGTTGTAAGCGGGGTAGCGCTGGTTTGCGCGGAGCTCACGCATGCGCACTGGCGTTTAGCTTCATGCACACACGCGTAGCTAAGTGCACACAAGCGCATACCCACTTACAACTGCTTAAAAGTGCTTACTCTTGCGTATGCCTGCACTAATTCCTTTGAAAGAAATGAAAACGGGGAGACAGGAAAGTGGTGAAAAAGGGGTCACAAAGAGGGTAGGACAGTAGGGAAACAAGCTCAGGATTTGCAGTAAGGGTGTAGGAAAGGCCCATAGCTGCACATTTCTTTATCAGCAACAGCTGTGCATACATGTGTAATTTGGTGTGAAATTTGAAGCCTTCCACCCCTGAGAGAGGGGTGAGGACAACAATATTAGTTGTACAGCCAATTGTAATTGCCAGTTCACACGTCCAGCAGACATGTCTGCGAAATGGGCAGCTATGTATGGGGCGTAATTTTTTTGCGGGAAGAGAGTGCCCTTTTTTTTTTTTTCAGGTGAGAGTGGAATGTCAGGTACGGGAAGTAGGTATAGTTGGGGAGGTAGGTAGGGGAGGTTAACAGACAAGACAAACAAGACGCCTACAGGGGTGGTGTATGACACATGTGGGGGGGAACACAATTGATGGGGACGGATGTTTGAATATCTCGAGCCCATGAGCCCACAGATGGCAACAGTGGAACTGAGATCCCACCCATGGGCAGTTGCCACTGTGCCTTCACTGCCCAGGATGGGGCTGTGCTGGGGCTGTGTAGGATGGGCAGCAGGCATGCCCGTTAGTTGTGCCACCCATGCCTCAAGCTGGCATAGGGGCTCAAGCACAGAATGCCTGATCTCCCTACGCACCACAGTCCGGGCACTATGGAGGGTGAGTGGACGGTCTCCTCCGGCCATGCTTGCAGAGGGGGGACGAGCCCCATCCCCTGCAGCTCTTCCACCCGAAGGTGGCACAGGGCCACCGGAGGAGGGTCTGGCCTGGGCACTAGTGCCAGGTGCACTCGCCAGCTGAGGTGGGAGAGGTGGGTCCGCTGGAACCCGCCTTCCCTGTCGTCCTATGTTTTGCAATATTTTATGACAGTTTGGGTTAGTAACAAACAATACCATTCACAATTAGTTGTAACAGCATGCATTAGTATTCCCATTAACCAAACACCCATAAATTCAAGACATTGAACAGCAAGCATAACACATGCATAATTTGAACAACAGTGCACAATCCAACAGCATGCATGGTTGATTGATGGCAGCAGGCCATCAGGTTTGGATGTATGAACAGGGAACATGCATCAACATACATGCAAATATGTATGAACAAACAGGACAAATGTCCAGGGGAATTAATTATGAATACACATACCCATTTCATGTGGAATGGATTATTTGTGGTTATAGGGTAGGGTAAAGAAATATTTCATTAACAACTTCAAATACCTATACATATGCTGTACATTTCTGCTAGCTGCAGATATATACACCCTACAGGTCTGACTACAGTTTCCTATGTGTAAACTTAGGCATGTTGGTGATGGGAATGTTACTGCTACATTAATATACATTGCATTTTTATTCATACACGTTCATATCTGGCTCTGTTCAGCTACAGCATCCTGCTACATCTGATTTATATGGCTCTAGACAACTGTGGATGTTTGGTATTTCATACAACCATACTATCTGCATATTGCAAAGGTACAGCAACATATCCAAATTGTGGGACAGACATTCCAGCTTCAGTACTTTATTGCACACATTTCACTCTTTGGTTGTGCCTGTCACATTCATTTCATTCTGTACTGACTGCAGTATACTTTATTCAGGAGTTATTACAACTTTCTTGGTGGATTCATACCTCTTTCTCACACTCTCACAGTTCAGGATGGTACTTAATTTTAGGCTTTATTGATATGTTTTACTTGGTTACAACAATCCTTTCCAACAGTCTCACTTGTGTCATGTTTCAGATGTTAAACGGGGATATATTTCACACATGTGTTGTACTCAGCTTGTGTAGCTGTAATTTACAGCCTGCTGCAGGTTATGTACTATTACATTACAGGTGGAACATCTTTATTTCAGACTTGTTTCATTTTTATTTTTGGATTACAGGCTGCATCACACTTATGTAATCACACAGTACTAGCAGAATCTCTCTTACACTGTTACTTGAACTTTTTATTAATAAGTGACTACACTGCACTCTTTTGCAAGCTGTCATACTTATATTTTTTAACAGTTACAGGGAGAGAATTACTAACCTGCCTGATGGCGCAACCGCACAAGCCTATCAGCATAGGCTCGACGATTCGCAGAACGGACACCTGCAGCTGTAATATAAATGAAGTAATATTGGAATACACATCTCCATAATATCAGCTAGGTTAATTTCTTACATAAATAATTACATGTAACTTACTCAGTAGTGGGGTGTTGGGCATTTGCCGGGCCTCCTGGATCCAATGGTTCAGTTGGTCCTGCTTCCATCTCTTCAGGTCTGCATGGTGGTGACGGACCTGTTCACCAGTCCTTGGTATTCCTGTGGCACTGGTGAGATCATGTGCCAACCGGTCCCATGCCTCAGCCTTGCATGCTCCCCACAGGACCTGGCCCTGCATGAGTTGGGCCTCATGATCGTGGACGAGGAGCCAAACCATATAATTGGACTCCTCAATGCCCCACCTCTGTGCTCGGAAGCAACTACCCTCTCCTACGCCTGCCATCCTGACTGCAAATGGGTTCCACGATCAGTTATGCTGTGTATTCCTGCCTATGGGGCTTATATATGCCGTTTTTCCCGCACTTATCTGTGATTGGCCATTTTGGAAATGTATCAGCTTCACAAAACCTGCTTTGTCATGCTTCTCTTTCCATTCATTCCTATATATATGCTAATATTGCATTTCTAAGAGCAACTGTCATGGCTTAGTGGTTCAGTATTTTGACTATGGTGCATGATATCCTGAGTTCGAGCCTGGCCATTGCTTTTTTTATTTTATGACTGTCTACACAGGCTAGGAGGTGTGTCTGTGCAAAGGCAGTTTTGATACAGCTTGCTCAACGTTGCCCGCCGGTTAGCTTGTTGGCGCGGTGCACAGCTCCGCGCAAATGGGTTACGCTGGTTTACGCGTCATTTGGCTGTCAGCACGCATATTACGCTCAGCTCAGCTATGGGCACACAGTTTCAGCATGTTAAAATGATGCTCAACCCCGGGCACTCATTTTACACCTGTTAAACCACTGCTCACCTACGGGCAGATATACTCAGCTTGTTAGAGCATAGCTCAGTTATAGGCACTTCTGACATTTTTTTTTTTATTATCTCACATTTCTTCAAAATACATGGCCCATTTCATTACATTTTACATAAAATATAATTATATATATGGACATATATGTCAGGGAATTGTTTCGTGCTTATTTCACTAGAAATAAAAATTGATGTTGTTGGGGCTCGAACCGTGACTACCTCCTCTTCAGCCGACGTCTCTACCGCTACGCTATTGCTTCTTGGCTTACTTTGCATATTTAGATCTTATATGCTTTTCCACTGACTGCTAACTGTGGCTAAGCGACGGGAACGCCCGCGCAAACGAGCGCAATAATGGGCAAACATCTTTAAAACTTATAAAAAAATATATATAACATGTTCATTTTTACATTTTATGTTTATAGTCTGTGGGGGCATGTGTTGTGTTTGTTGACATTTACGCGGACTCTCTCATGGGGGTTTACTTTCGGGACTGTTACTCTTCTGGGGGCGTGTCCATTTGCAGGACTCGCCCTACGGACACGCCCCCTACTTTCTTACATGAACCGTGTTAGCCTTGGGTGTGAGTCAGCATGCCCTCATGAATATGCATGGCATGCTGACGTCACACCGTTTAACTGTGGCCTCCGTATAAGACTTGTAACTCTTACACGGAGGCTTCTTGAATCCTGCCCAATATCTTCTAAAACAATAATATGTGCATATACTGCAGCACACCATCGTAATAAACATATTCTCCTCTTAAAAAGATTTTTCATATTGTTCAAATTTAAAGCTATTTTCAGCTTTTAAGAACATTTAGTATAATGATTTTTTATCCCTTTCCTTTCTTATTTCTAAGGATTATATTTTTGATTTTTTCCCCTTTCTTTAACTCTTTTCCCTATCGAATTCTTTGTATCTCTTACTGTACAACAATCATCTTCTTCCTCACTTATCTCCTCTGTTTCTTTTTCCTTGTTACTTTCTTTAACTTAATGTACAACCTCTTTATCAGTCACATCTTTTTGTACATTTTCTTGTATAATACATTATTCTATCTCTTTTTCCTGTATAACTTCATTTTCATTTTCTTGCATATTCATTTCACATTCTAGCCATGGTTTAAAGAGGCAGAAAATACCCTGTGCTCCCAGGCTACAAATCATTCCATAGCTTTTGGCCCTAGAATACGGCTGGAAGCTCCAAAGGCATTGTTGTCTCCATATTCTTAAAGGATACGCACACCTCTAGAATGGTAGTCCAGCCCAATGCATCCAAGATACTTCAGGTGAAACTAACACTGGGTAAGATGGCGATACAAGTCATAGCCTACTACAGAACCCCAAACATGCCCCTATTCTCTCACTCAAAGTTCCTAAGCACCCTGGAACTTATCAAGGTCCAACCCAATACTCTCATACTGGGTGACTTCAACTACCCTTCCATCAACTGGGAAAATAATTCAAGTACCAATGCACAGGCCCAACACTTTCTGGAATTTATCAATTCCAATGCCCTGACCAGCTCATTTTGACCCCCACTAGAGGAAGCAATATCCTCAACCTGGTTATCACCAACATGGGAGACTGTTGCTCCACACCTATAGTCAATTCCTCCCTGGTTAAATCTGACCACAAATTGATCACCATGGAAATCTCCAGCTCACCAACACCCCCTGCTAAGGTGACCACCCTGAAAATTTTCTCTAAAGCCTACTTTTTTTTTAGCCTACCTAAAAACAGAGGTAGCTAACTTCTCATCACCCATACCAATGGAAAATAGCTGCATGACTGCCAAATCATACACCAATGCACTGTACGAGCATGTACACAGATGCTCTCCTCCAAAAAAATGAAGCCAATTTGGTGGTCCCCAGCCATCAATAAACTCTACAACAGAAGGAAGAAACTGTCACAGAAAAAATGAAAGTACAAGACTGGAAAACCTTTATCAGTCTCAACAAAAAGCTGATATCCCTTATCAAATCCTTTAAAGCCAGCTATGAAGGCAGAATTGCAGCTGACATCAAAAACAACCACAAAGCCTTCTATAGCTATATCAAAAACCTCAAAGGCAATACCCAGATATGCTCTAAGTTGTTGCACAATGGCGCCTCCTATACTGAGCCAACAGATATAGCCAACATACTGGCTGACATATTCAGTGCCAACTTTACCCCCCCCCCCAAGGGCCCTTTCACAATACCAGAAGAAAGCCTGGTACCCACCATTTCTGCAGCACAGGTAAAAGCTGCATTGTCCAAAACCAAAAATACAGCATCCATGGGACCTGATAATATCTCTGGCTGTGTCCTACATAAGCTACAAAATGAACTGGCACCACATCTGTGTGTCCTGTTCAACCACAGCCTTAATTGACGCTATGTCCTTAAGGAATGGCACACAGCTACAGTCATCCATCATAAAGGGAGAGCAACTACAGACCCTAGGAACTATTGCTCCATTAGCTTGACAAGTCTGGTATGCAAAGCTATGGAGCATATCATCATGGACCTGCTTAACAAAGATATAGGCAATCTCCAAACTCTTGACTCCACACAGTTTGGCTTTGTCAAGGGGAGATCCTGCCTGCTAAACCTGGATGACTTCCTCGAGGCAGTCACCAAGACTGTGGATGAGGGTAAGGCAGTGCATACAGCCTACCGTGACCTGGCCATGGCCTTTGATGCCATTCCCTACTTCGGTATCATTGATAAACTCACATACTAGGCATCAATCCATACATCACTAGGTGGGTTGCAAATTGGCTCACAGACAAGACCCACAGAGTGAAAGTTGCGGATTGCAAGTCAGACTATTGACCAGTCATGAGTGGAGTCCCACAGGGCTCGATCCTGGGCCCTCTCCTGTTTGGCATCTACTTGTCAGAAGTCCAGGCCAATACAGAAGGACTTTGGCTGACCAAGTTTGCTGATGAGAGCTGGGAGTCATTATCAACTCCTCAAGTGATGCAGACATCCTACAAAAGGGCCTCTCCGAGACCATTGACTGGTGTCAGAACCATGGCCTGAAGCGTAATGCCAAAAAATGCTTTATCATCCCCTTTGGAAAAAACTCAGTTCCCACGAATTACCACGTTGATGAGAGCCCACTGAACACTGAAGGGGCCATAAGAGATCTGGTCACCCACGTCAAAAGCCACCTTACCTTCGACCACCACATTGCCACTGTGGTCAAAAAGCCCTTCTATCTGGAACATCTTATAACCAAAGGTTTCCCATCCAGGAAGAAAAAGGTCATCATCCATCTACTTATCCCTCATTAGACCAATCATAGAATATAATGCCCCATTTGGCATGTACCTGACCAGACACCTACAACAGCTGGAGAGGCCATAAAAGTATCACACAAAAAGGATCCTAGTTCTTAAACACATGTCCTTCATGGACAAACTTAAGAAACTTCAGCTGTTCTCAGTCTCTTATCATCTACTTAGAGGTTAAGTCTGCTTGACTTACAAAGCCATGTCTGACCCAGCCCTACTTGAAATGCTACACCTAAAGAAATTCCAATCCCCCCGCACCACATGCTCTAGAGATCACAACCTCATTACCACAATTAACAGAATATGCTGGAGGGATAGGTTCATCTCCCAAAGACTGACAATACTCTGGAATGAGCTTCCCATTCATGTCAAGCAGAGCACCATGCTGGCCCTCTTCAAGAGAAATCTTGACAAGTGGATGGGTAACAGAAAGTTGACTCCAGGGATCATTCTAGTTGCCCTATTGGATAGGGGCACTGTGAACTAACATCGGGTGGCATGGTGCCTGGGCAATTTTTTGATGTTAGGCTTGTAAAGGCTCCAGGGACATTAGCCTAGTACACACCTATGAACCTATGAATGACCAGTATCGCCACATTTATTTTGCATTATGCCCTGTTTTACCAAATAAGTAACATCTTTTTTTTTATTATGTCCATTAATTAAATTATAATTTCACCACAAAATTAACATATCTTTGGTTGACCCCTGTATTTCACAAATCCCCAATTACCATGAACATTAATAATACTAGGTACATGTATAACATTATCTTTTTCCATTTTCAGTATTATTCCACATTCCCATCCCCCAGTCCATAGTCCTCTTTCATCATATATTTTTGTAGTGTCCATTACTTCTTTACTTATTGTTAACAAATGTTCTTTCAGTTCCTTTGCTTCAACTTCAGTTCTAAACTGGATCATTATTCTTTTTTATTTGTTTGTTTGTCTGTCTGTCTGTAAAAAGCTTGCCCCATATATTCTGAACATGGATAAATATTTTTCTTTTGTTCATATGCACCCAAAAAAATGTCCATGGCTCACCCAGTCTGATATTATATCAAGTCACAAAAAGTCTCTTTATTAATTAGAATAAATTCTCTTACCTCTTTTGCTTTGACACTTGAGGTGCTATGACAGAGTCCAAAACATCATACCTGTCCAAAGTTTTTTTTTTTTTTTTGTTACTGCTCACATGTTCTGTATACTTCTTTTTTGTTTCTTTTATTTTTTCTTTCTTCTTTATTTCTCCTCTAACAGTTTGTAAGTTTTTGTCCCTGGAACTTTTTCTGTCAGAACTTCTTCTTTTTCTTCTTCTATTTTTTTCCATGATGTCACTCCATGGAATTGCTACTCCATTTTCTGGCTCACTTTGGTTTACGATTTCTTCCAAATAATCATCCCACAACCCCACCACCCCACCACAACTGGAGGGTTGTAATTATACATTTTTCAGAGGTAACTGTCCCTCCTTCAAACAATCTCCCCTGAAAGTTTTCCTCTAAATCTATCTCTGTTTCAGCTACAATCTTCTTCTTTTCCTCCAATGGCACTGCTTTTTTCTGCACCCAAATCATCAGAAAAAAAAACGTCTGGCAGTGACTCTACCATTTCAACCACATTTTCAGCAACTTTCATTCCAGTTTCAGCAAAAGCTGAATCAGCCATGTTTTCTTCCTGTTTCTCCATGCTGCCTCAGTGCCTGGAACAGGAAGAGGAAGTCTGTTGGGTCACATGCAAATGCTTTCCCACTACTACCAAGAGCAGGGGAAGTTCCCTGATGCCTAGCCAAATTTCCCATAGTAGTATAAATACCACCTTGGGTCTCCCCTGAAAAGAAGCCACTAACCAAGTGGGATTAATCCAGTCAACAAAGGACAAATAAATAAAAGTAACAGCAGATTACTGATAGTAGAGCCATCAAATATCCTACAATTTTATCAGGCAAGTCTGATGGGTATATTCACTTAGAAGTTGAAGTTAATGAGTCAAAACTTGGCCTGCATTTGGTTTAACCTATGCACTTGATTTCATGTATACTACAAATGTTATTCAGGGACACTGAAAGATTATTCTTGGCAATAATAAACTGACTAAGCTAGTGAGCAAGAATAAAAGGGATGTTAGTCATAAACAATGACTATAGAGGCCTGTAGACATACTGAATTCCAAATGGCTATGGGATCCCACACGTGTGGTTCCTGCTGATTTATAGATATTTCCTCTTATTTGAGTTTGGGGGCATATTGATCACGTGTTTGGAGCCACTGGATACTGCAATTGCAATAACATAGTAGTACCATACATTATGAAATGCAGAAGCTGTGATAGCTTTTGCTAGATTGAAAGATAATATAATGGAGCATTTTGAAGACTTGCCTTCCCCAGAGGAAAAGTCCACCCTTTTTTGGATGATTAAGACAGCATACTATGATACTTAGTGGGCTTCACCTCTGTCCCAGTGGGGATTGACTAATTGTTATTTGCATTGTCAAAGGTGTAGTGAGATTTCCTCACCTGTTTTCATGGTACTAATACAAGAGCTATAAGCAAGTTGTTGTTCTCTTATTGTTAAGACACAGATTGCATAATGATTAAGGCTTTCACCTTCCAAGCACAAGTATAGTGTTTGATCCTGACACAGGCCAATGTCTATGTAGAGTTTGCATATCCTCCAGAAAGCATGCTGGGTGTTCTAAACTCACCTAAAACTTGAATGAAGTTGTGGGATGCAACACAGACTCTAGGTGGTACTTATCAGGGAAAGAGTTGTGTAGACTAAACACTTTTGGTGTCAGCTATGGTGCTCAGTATCTTCTAGATAGGAGAACACAGACTACAAGCTAGCCATCAGTGGTGTAAATATTCTATCTTCATGATTTTCTCACATTGAGTAATGTTGCCAAAAATGGGCATGGGTATTTATGGGCAATAAGTGGGTTAAGGACTCAGCTTACACCAGGGACACATGCTAACTGTGGGAGGGGTCTATTTGCATCTATCGGCCAGTGTACCAGTCATACCTCTCAAGTGTACAGATGTTTTCAGAATGTCCAAATACTTGCTTTGTATTTTTGGTCTGTTCCTCATAACAGCCACACAGGTAAAAAATGCACTCTCCAAAGCTAAGAATACAGCATCCATGGGACCAGATGACATCCCGGGCTGTGTACTACATGAACTACAAAATGAACTGGCTCCTCACCTAAGTGTCACGTTTAATCATAGCCTAACCTCAGGCTTCGTGCCCACTGAGTGGCGCACAGCTACAGTTATCCCACTCCACAAGGGGGGAGATCCAGCTTGGATCCCAGGAACTACCGCCCCATCAGTCTGACGAACCTAATCTGCAAGGCCATGGAATGTATTATCATGGAATTTATAAACAAAGACATTGGCAACCTTCAAACACTGGACCCCACCCAGTTTGGATTCGTGAAGGGCCGATCTTGTCTCCTGAACCTGACTGACTTCTTCAAATTAGTCTCCAGAGCCGTGGACTAGGGTAGGCAGTCCACACAGCCTATCTGGACCTCACCAAGGCCTTTGACACCATCCCCCACTCTGGAATCATAGATAAACTTACTAAGCTGGGCATTAATCCCTATCTCACTTGATGGGTTGCCAACTGGCTTACTGACAGAACCCACACTGTAAAAGTAGCTGACTCCAAATCCAGTTCCAGACAAGTGACAAGTGGAGTACCTAGGGGTTCAGTCCTGGGACCACTCTTGTTTGGCATCTACTTCTCTGAAGTACAGGCCAATACTAAGGGACTCTGGCTAACAAAGTTCGCAGATCACTGCAAACTGGGAGCCATTATTGAATCTCCAAATGATGTGGATACTCTACAAAAGGGCCTTACAGAAACAGATGCTTGGTGCCAGAGCCATGGCCTCAAGCTCAATGCCAAGACATGTATAGTTATCTCCTTTGGGAAAAATACATGTACCCATGAATTACCACATGGGTGGCAGTACACTAAACACCGAAAGTGTGATAAGAGACTTAGGGACACAGGTGGACAGTGGTCTTACCTTCGATAACCACATCGCCACAACAGTCAGGAAATCCTTCTATGTGGCACACCTCATCACTAAGGGCTTTTCATCCAGAAAAAAGGAGGTCATTGTCCCACTGTACTCATCCCTCATTAGACCCATTATAGAATACAACGCCCATTTTGTATGTAACTCTCAAGACACCTGCAACAACTGGAAAGGCCACAGAAATAACTCACTAAAAGAATCACAGGCCTAAAGCAGATGCCCTATGCTAACCGCCTTAAAAAACTCCAGCAATACTCTGTTGCTTATCGTCTACTCAGAGGCGATCTCTGCTTAACATACAAGGCCATGTCAAACCCAGAGCTGTTGGACATGCTACACTTAAAGAAATCCCAATCCCTCAGAGCCACACCCTCCAGGAATCTAAACCTTGTCATCGCAATAAACAAAACATGCTGGAGAGATAGGTTCCTAACGCAGAAACTCCCCAGACTCTGGAATAGACTACCCATACATGTCAAGCAGAGCACCTCTTTGGCTCTCTTCAAAAGGAACATTGACGATTGTTTAGGAGAAAGGAAATTCACCCTGGGGATCACGTCAGTCGCCCTTTTAGACAGGGATCCAGGAAGTAAATAGTGTGTGAAGAATTAGCCAGGGAATTGTTATGGCTAGGCTTGTATAGGCCCTAGGGCCGATAGCCTAGTACCAGCCTATGAAACTATAATATGTGTCATTTTCTGGCAAATCCTTGAGGATTGTAATGACAGACATTTGAGTTCAGTCTTTATAGGGAAATGCATGCTGATACAAAACCTGTTATTCTATCAACTTTCTAATATTGTAAGAGCAATATTTAAAATCTATCCCTATTTTTGTGCCTTTTTACCCACATTACTTTTGGCTTTGTTCAGAATTCTTGTGCTAAGAAGTTGACAAGATGGTACCAGTGTGTGCCTCTCATAAATCCCAGCTCTGGATCAATAAGATACTGGACATCAATCCCCAGCATGGGATACTGAGGATAGCTCAGATGGCCAAGCTGTAAGCTGATCAACCTAACAAACATAAACCTAAGATTGGTAGACTCACTATGGGTTGACTGACAAGACACAATTTGGAAGTGGATAACATGATGGTAGGGAAGAAAATATCCAAGAGACAAGGTGGATGGACAATGAAGTAGACATGGGAACCAGAGTCTAATACTCTGTTCTCCAGGAAGGGCTGACACAGATGAACAACTGGTGTCAGAGCCATGGATTAAAATTAAATGCCAAGAAATGCATAATAGTATCCTTTGGGAAGTCTACCTCTGGTAACTATCATATTGACAACACACCCCTTAGAGTTGACCCAGACGTCAGGGTCTTGGGGATAAACATTGACAGTAATCTAGCCTTTAATCATCATGTGTCTACAATAGTGAGGAAATTGTTCTATGTTGTTCAACTTTAAACAAAGGTACGGCAACTAGGTCCAAGGAAGTCATTGTTCCACTGTATTTGGCATTCATCAGATCTGTCATTGAGTACAATGCCCCCTTTTATATGTACCTAACAAGGCATATCCATCAACTGGAATGTACACTGAGGTTCCTCACTACAAGAATACAGGGCTTAAGTAATATGTCCTGTGCAGACCACCTCAAGGCCCTCTCCATGTATTCTGTCTCCTACAGGTTGTTGAGGAAATATCTATGCCTGGCATACAAGGCATTGTCAGACTTCACTCTGATGGACCTTCTTCATATCTGCAAACCAAACAGCACCAGAATTACCCATTCTAAAAACTTAAACCTTGACTGTGATATAAATAAGACCTGCTGGAGAGACAGGTATGTATCCCAGAGACTTCCCCTTCTCTAGAACAGGCTCCCCATCCATGTGACGCAGAGTTCCTCCCTAACCCAATTCAAGTGTAACTTGGACAACTGGATGTGGAATAGGAAAATCATCCCTGGTTTGGCACCTATGTCTCTAATGGACATAGGTTGGTTGTAAATGGTTCACATCCTAGGCTCCTGCTTGCAAATGTTTTAACTACCAAGCCCCTGTTTACACTTATCAAGGCCACCAGAACTTGTTAGAGATTTGAGATGCACAGCTAGTTTTAAAGAGGCCCTTGTGGTTGTTACCTAATAAACACTTATGACCCTAAGACAGTCTAGAAATGCTGTGAGGATGGGCTTTTTGAGAGACAGTCTTCTGCAGACAGTGATGACTTTCATCTGAATTAGTAACAGACCCATGACAATCAGACTAGAATGTAAAAATAGGGCAGTATTCATAATCTCAGCCAATGGCTCAGAGAAGAATTGTGATAGCATGGAAAATAATGTATTCAGGCAGCAGCTTCAAGACCTACAACATAAAGCAAGGCAAACTAATTTGGTGCTGATAGTACAGGACCTGAATGGTCATTAGGACAGACAGAACAGGATATAAGTACTGCTTCAGTCCAGTTGGGTGGGACAACATGAATAAAGAAGGAGAGGCCATTCTAAACTTCTGTCTGGCAAAAGGCTTGATGGCGGCCAATGCATGGCTCAGCAAGAGAAACAGTTACAAGATCAAATACAAGAGTGGCCAACATGCAAGTCAGGTAGACTTGCTCCTAGTAAGGAAAAATCACAGGGAAAGAATCAGTGATTACAAAGTCATCAGCAGCAAAACAGTTGGCCCACAAAATAAACCGTTGGTGGCAACAATCAGCTGCAAGTAGTGGACGAGAAAGGCTTTAAGGTGAACACAGACAAGGCTGAAGACTTAGAAGTTGACTGGAATGAAAGATGAAGAGTGGAAGGAAGTATTCAGGGCTCTAGTACCTTATGAAGAAGAGGAAATAGATGGATTTGAAGAATAATGGCAGTATATCAAAAAATCATGTATGAAGACTATAGAACAGATATGCAGTTGAACCAGGTATGGAAATAATGTACATAAAGAAAGCTGTTAGTGAAGTGCAGAAGTCCAGGAAGTTATCAAAAGAAATAATGAGTGCAGAAAAAAATGAGTTAGAAAAGATGAACCATGCAAAGAAGAAAAAAAAAAATGGTTGCCTAACAAGGAGGCCAAGAGAGCAATCACAATATCAAATAACAAGGCAACAGAGACACTCTACCATCTTCTGAAAAGTGACTCAGCAGATGGCAGAAAGAAACTGTATTAGGTTGCAAGCAAAGCAGTGGTATAGCTAGAGTTTGTTCCGTCCAGGGCTGTCTTTGAGTTTGTCGCGCCTTCCCACTCACAAAATCATGGTCAAATGGGCCCCCCACAGCCATTCCAGTGTCCCATTACTTGGCCATTTCTCCCCTTTTACCATAAACACTTCAACAACTTAGAGTTGACCCAGTAGTCAGGAACTTAGGGATACATAGACAGTAATCTAGCCTTTGACCATCACGTGTCTACAGTGGTGAGGAAATCATTTTATGTTGCACAACTTATAAGCAAAGGTATGGCATCTAAGTCCAAGAAAGTCATTGTTCCACTGTATTTGGCATTCATCAGACCTATCACTGGAATACAGTTCCCCCTTTGGTATGTACCTAACCAGGCATATCCAACAAATGGAATGTCCAGAGAGGTTCCTCGCTAAAAGAATACAAGGTGTAAGTAAAATGTTCTATGCAGACCACCTCAAGGCCCTATCCCTGTATTGTCTAATACAGACTTTTGAGGGAAAATCTATGCCTGGCATACAGAGCATTGACAGACCCCACTCTGATGGACCTCCTGCATATTCACAAAACAAACAGCACCAGAATTACCCATTCTAAAGACTTAAACCTTACCTGTGATATAAATAGGACCTGCTGGAGAGAGAGGTTATGTATCTCAGAGACTACCCTGTCTATGGAACAAGATTCCCATCCATGTGAAGCAGAGTTCCTCCCTAACCCAATTCAAGTGCAACTTGGACAATTGGATGAGAAACTGGAAATTCATCCCTGGATTGGCACCTACGTCTCTAATGGACACAGGTAACCTGTAAATGGTTCATCTCCCAGGTCCATGCTTACACTTATCAAGGTTATGAGAACTTGTCAGAGATTTGCGATGCATGGCTAGGCTTGAAAAGACCCTTGTGGTCGTTAGCCTAGTAAACACCTATGAACCTACGTGCATACTGCTTTACTTCTTCAATGATTACTTGGATTTCATTTAAAACTTTTATTTTAAAATTTTATAGCACAAACACTGATAAGACATCTACTAAACAAAGCAATACAGTCTCACAATTAAAACAGACTAAGCATTAAATCTTCTCTGCCCTTGAAACTCACATTAATTGAAGGAACATGAAAACCCACATTCAAAGAAAATGCATCTGGCCAGTGGTGGATAAGTTTACCTTTGGGCTGTTTTCAAAATCATACATATTTAGGACATTTTCAAATCACACATATTAGGACTATGCAAACACCTTCCTGATTGCATTAAATTATATTCCTTTTATAATGCAGCACAATCATTAGAGTGTGTTTTAAATGTATTGTTTTGAACATTTTTCCAGCAAGCAATGAAACAAAATGTATGAACCAATAATGAAAAAACTGCCCAACTCAGAACATTTCCATCATAAAAGACTACTTCTGTCATTACAATCTACCAATATCAGTGAATATGCACAACCTCTGCAGAAGTAAAAGCCATCTAAATAATTCCACATTAAAGAGATCTGTAACTAATGAAGAAGCTGCTGCCAGCAAACTTTATTTGTAGATAAAAAAATGAAATATAAAGTGACTGTTGCCCTTTAAGAATAAATTGCTTATGTTACATTAAAAAAATAAGCCAGTAATATGCAATAGGGCATGGATGGCAAACTGATAACAGATTCATAATTACTAAGCATCTCCTCCAATGAAGGACATTCACAGGACTGCAGCATCCACTCCCTTTAAAGTACAACACAGTACAGTATCAGCAATCCATCTACATACTGTGGGAGAAGAAGCCACAGCCTTCTGCATCAAAAGCAAGTATACTACCCGGTGTGCTATTAACAACACAAACAAACTTGGCATAGGCAGCACTAAACTACTCTTCCCCTGAAGCTCTCAGCTCCTTGTAAAATCCACTTGACACTCAAATCTCTCAACTTTGCAGTGCACAAAATCTGGAAAAAGTCAAAATGTATTGGGGGGGGGGGCAAAGGGCCAAAACCAGGGACACATTTTAAACACTGCTTGCATAATCTTGGAAAGTTGCTAGAATAAAGTGTTTTGTGCTACCGTGCATTTCTTGAACGACAGTAAGACTGAAACTTAAATGGCTATCATTATGTAGTATATTCAGTTCTCACTAATTTGCCAGAAAGCCACAAATTTTAAGAGGAACAGAAAAAAAGGATGAGGCAAACATTGCAGACATTCTGTAAGAATCTGGACTGTTGAGAGCAAAGAAAGCAAGTGGTGGTATGGGTAGAGAATTCAGTCACCTGTGCCTAAGGTACAGGGTTTGAGCCTGAGTAGTTGTAAGCAACTGTGATATCTAACACACACACACACACACACACACACACACACACACACACACACACACACACACACACACGCATACATATACACACACACACACACACACACACACACACACACACACACACACACACACACACACACACCAAAATGGAGCAACAATTAAGAATATGTCCTTACAGCAAGTAAAACCAAACCCACACACATGTAAAATGGGTAGCAGCAATTAAACACAAAATGGAACAAGCAACAACAAATTACTTATGTGAAATGTGAGCAGCAATTAAACCCAAAATGGAGCAACCAGTAAGCAAAACTATTTCAAAACTGCGTGTGCTGACAGGAAGAAGAACAGCATGCACAGACGGACTGGAAGAATGATGTGATAATATGGGATGGTTCTTAAAGAGGAACGCCGCCCCCCTAAAAAAACAACAGTTTTTTTTAATGCAATTAAGACTATGCGACAGTCCCAAAAGTACCACCCAAGGTGGACTGACACTTCAGCATTTAACAAGGTCATACAAAAAACACTGATCAATAAGTTAGACCTAAGTACTGATGTATTCTTGATAAGATGGATAGTTGCATGGCTTACAAATAGGACATAGCAAGTATCATAAAGCAACTGGACAGGTGAAATTCTTGGTTACAGTTAGGGTGGCCCATAGGGCTCTGTCCTAGGACCATATTTGTTTAGATCTAACTTTTTCATCTGAGGTGTTTTATAGTCTGCATGCAGATGTCTTGAAATTGGATAAACTGATTACATGTGTTACAATTAGGGCATGTCTACAAAAGAACTTGACTAAATTGACCATTTGGGCATATGAGAATAATATGCTGATAAATACATCAAACCTAAGCATATAAGATTTGGGAGACATAAGTTGAAGGGTGAATATTTAATACAGCACATAGTGCTTGAAACTGTAGAGTCATTTAAGGACCTGGGTATATGGGTAAATCCAGCTTTGAGTTTTTCTGATCATATCAACCAATTGATTAATTACAGTTATAGAATTAAAGGCTGTACAAAAAGATTTATAAAGTATAAGAAATCAGAAATGCTGAACCCATTGTTTGTTAGTTACATTAGACCCAAACTTGAATGTGGACTAACAAAAATGGAAACCTTAAAAGAAAACAATCATGAGTAAACTGGACAGAGTACAGTAGAAATATACCAAGGGTATCCATGGATGTGAAAATTTATGCTATTGTGAAAGACTAAAATATCTGAATTTGTACAGTGTCTTATATAGATATTTAAGAGGAGACCTTATTCAGGTATATAGGGCATTTAGAGACAACTACCTCAAGGAATGTTAGGGATTATCAAAAAGTAGTATAAAATTATCAGACACCCTATGTAGAAGAGTCTATAGGAATGAGAAACATACAAATTGGCTCTCTGGGAGAGTAGCTGATGCATGGAATAGACTACCGGATTACATTAAATCAAGCACAAGTTAGAGATTTTTTATGAGCAGCCTGAACACTTATAGGAACAACTGTTGTGATATATTGGCAGGCTAGCAGGGAATTAATACCCATGCTTGAAATATCTGTATATATGTATGTCATGGCAGACATAGGTTCATAGGTAGGTACTAGGCAATCGGCCTAAGTAAGCCTAGCCAACAAGGTTCCCTGGTTTATGCCACCCAAGAAAGTTAATTTCCTGTGCCCCTGTCGTGCAGAGCCACAGAAGTGATCCCGGGGTGTATTTCCTATTTCCCATCCACTCATCAAGATTTTTCTTGAAGAGTGCTAATGAGGAACTTTGCTTGACATAGATGGGTAGCTTGCTCCAGAGTATAGGACGTCTCTGGGACAGGAATCTATCCTTCCAGCGTGTCCTGTTTATTGTGGTGACAAAGTTTAGGTCCCTAGAGCATGTAGCTTGGAGGGATTGGGATTTCTTAAGGTGTAGCATGTCCAACAGCTCTGGGTTTAACATAGCTTTATATGTTAGGCAGAGATCTCCTCAGAGTAGGTGATATACTACAGAGTAAAGCTTGAGTTTTTTGAGACAGTCAGTGTGGGGCATCTGTTTGAGGTCAGTAATCCTCTTTGTGAGATACTTCTGGGGTCTTTCCGGCTGCTGCAGATGTCTGGTGAGGTACATTCCAAAAGGGGCATTGTACTCTATAATTAGTCTAATGAGTGCTGAGTAGAGGGGAACAATGACCTCTTTTTTCCTGGATGAGAACCCTTTTGTGATGAGGTGTGCCACATAAAAGGATTTCCTGACAACTGTGGCAATGTGATTATCAAAGGAGAGACCACTGTCCACCTGGGTCCCAAGGTCTGTTATCACACATTCGACATTTAGTAGACTGCTGTTTATGTGGTAGTTCACGGGTACAGAGTTTTTACCAAAGGGGATGACAATGCACTTTTTGGCATTGAGCTTGAGGCCATGCCTCTGACACCAGGCATCTGTCTCAGTGAGGCTCTTCTGTAGGATGTCCATATCATTTGGGAACTTGACTATGGCTCCTAGTTTGCAGTCATCTGTGATCTTCGTTAGCCACAGGCCTTCTGTGTTAGCCTGTACTTCAGAGAAGTAGATACCAAACAGGAGAGGTCCCAGGACTGAACCCTGTGGTACTCCAATTGTCACTGGTTTGAAGTAAGATTTGGAGTCTGCAACTTTTACAGTGTGGGTTCTGTCAGTGAGCCAGTTAGCAACCCATCTTGTGACGTAGGGATTTATACCTAGTTTAGTGAGTTTAGCTATAATTCCAGAATGCGGGATGGTGTTGAAAGCCTTGGCGAGGTCAAGATAGGCTGTGTGAACCACCTTACCCTCGTCTACGGCTTTGGTGACTGCCTCAGAGAAGTCGATCAGGTTCAGAAGGCATAATCTGCCTTTCACAAACCTGAACTGGGTGGGGTCCAGAGTTTGGAGGTTACCAATGTCTTTGTTTATGAGTTCCATGATGATACGTTCCATGGCCCTGCAGACCAGGCTCATCAGGCTAATAGGGCGATAGTTCCCAGGACCAAACACATGATCAGGATGTTGGACAAGTTATGGGACAGGTTATGGGAGGCATGGCTCCTGAGAGTACTCATAGCAGTATGAGAGAAAGGCATATCCCAAATGGCTGGAGAATAACCATATTAGAGATGGGGCACAAGAACAAAGGGGCAGTCATAACAGTGGGCAGCATAGCATTATCAGACTTCTGTCACACTGCCTTAAAGTCCTGGAGAGTGTGATTGATAAATGAATACACCAAGTAGTAGAATGAAAGATGGGAGGTAATCGGTTCGGATTTAGATAAGGATGGAGAAAAACTACTCCCATATGAACAATCATCCAAGAAAGACACCAACAGAAACCATGTGTTGTCATGCCAACGTAAAATATGTAAAATAATATTTTGAAAGCAATATAGCTTTGTATTCCCAATGTAATGCATTTTATGTTGGCATGACAACATGTAGGTTTTTTAAACAAATTAAAGAACATTTATATTCTATTAGAAGTAAGGATGAACATAATGATTTGTATAATCATACTTTATTTTGTAGTTTCATTAAGAAATTTTATTTTACAATTTTAGAATGTGTACCTTTAGATTATAAGGGAGACAGTTAAAAAAACTTTCTGGAAGTGAGAGAAATACTGTGGCAGATAAAGTTACAGGTTGATAAAGTTCCTGGTTTAAATGAAGCCATCAAGTGTTTTTTACATAATAAAAATGATGTTAGGTAGTAATTATATAAATATGTTAATTGATGTTTATCGTTTAATTTCTTTTTAAATTGTTTGCAGTTATCTATTGGTTAAGTCTTTTTAAATATGAGTTGGTTGATGCGTTTGATATTCTGACGAAGTCCTTAATGGATGAAAGTGTTTAATGAATAAAGTAGCTTCCATGGTTTATGTTGGTGTCTTTTTTGGATGATTGCTTGTGCTGGATTTGTATTTCTTCATTTGACCCATTTCTAAAGTCTTTTTTGAGTTGATGGTTTGAAAACTGATCCCATGTTTGCATTCAGACAGAAAGTGAAGAAGTAGCTAAATACAAGGAAAAAGTCCAACTGGGCATTCCTAGACTGGGAGACGGCATATGACAAGGTCCCAAGAAAGCTGATTTGGGCAGTCCTGCAATGGTTTGAAATACCAGAAATGCTGTTAGTATTAGTGCAAGCTATATACTAGAACCAAGTGACACAAGCATAAACATTGTTCAGACTCACAGAGGGATTTCCAGTAGGAGTGGGAGTGCATCAGGGTTCACCTCTGAGCCCACTGCTCTTCATACTGGTGAGGGACCATATTAAAGGTTGGAGGAGACAGGTCAGCAAAACTGCTGTATACAGAATATGTAGCATTACAAGCAGACTCTGAACAGGAACTTCAGAAAATGATAGGGGAATTGGATGCACATCTGAAGGCACAAGGGATGAAACTGAGTGCAGTCAAGACAGCTGTCATGTCAGCAAATGGAGAAATCAAAGGATGCAGAAAACTGAGATAGAATGGACAATAATGGAACAGATGAACAGATTCAAGTATCTGGGAGGGGTGGTTAAAATCAAGAGAAATCTGAAAGAGGAGGTCATAGCTAACATCAGACAGACTACACACAACTGGCACAGAGTGCTGGTTAATGTGTGACAGAAGAATGCCAAAGAAGCTGAAACATAAGATGTACAAAACAGTGGCACAACTAATACTTCTGTACAGTACAGAAAACTGATCCCATATGAGGAAGCTAGAGGCGATGGGATGAATTGCCTGAGATGGGTGATAGAATGCATATTGCAGAACAGATGAAGAAATTATGACATCAGGGCAGAAGCCAAATTATCTGCAATTGCAGAGAAGATCAAAGAGAATAGATTATGATGATTAAGGGAACACGTGCTAGAAAGCAGAAGGTGATTGGTGAAGAAGATTTGGAGAGACAAGAAGAAGGCAAGGGGAAATGAGGTTGTCCAGCAAAGAGATGGATGGATTGTGTCAGAGAAAACTTGTGGAAGTCAGACATGATTGTCAAAGGTAGTAGAGTGGCACTGAACTGAGAAAATGGCGAGAATTCACATGACATCCCAATTCCATGTAAGAAACTGGGAAAAGGGGTTTGATGATTAAGTACGCACTCAGTGGTGTGACAGCAGCCTCACCTTTGACCACCATGTCTCCAAAGTGGAAAGAAGTGCATTCTATATTGCTCATCTCATAAATAAGGGTATTGCCTCCAGAAAAAAAGAAGTTTAACCTCCCCAAACTCTTGCCTCATCGGGCCAATACTTGTGTACAATGCCCCTTTTGGTATGTACCTTTCCAAGGACTTGCAGCAATTGGAGAAACCACAAAGGTTCCTCACAAAGAAAATTCAAGATCTTCAGCATGTCCTATGATCTTCTGAAATAACTGTCACTTTATTTTGTTTCACACAGACTACTCAGAGCTGATCTGTGCCTTGCATACAAGGCAATCACTGACCCTGCTTTATTGGAAATGCTGCATAACTGTAAGTCAAATGATACACGGGTTACTCTCTCTAAAGACCATAACCTGGTATGTGACATTAATAAAACATGCTGGAGGTACAGGTTTGTCTCCCAGAGGTTACCACACCTTTGGAACAGAGTCCCACTTCATGTCAAACAGAGCACCTCTTTGGCCCTCTTCAAAAGCAACCTGGATGGTTGGATGGGTGACTGTAAATTCACCCCGGGGGTTCCACCTGTGTCCCTCTTGGACAGGGGCAATAAGTGCTGACTGTGGAAATAAAAGTAAGAACTTGGCTAGGCTTTTAAAGGGCCTAGGTCCATTAGCCTAGTAACTTCCCAATAACTTCCCATGATCCTATGATCCTATGATGATGATGATGTTAGAATAGTGTTATTCAGGTTTTTAGCTGCATTACCTGTTAGCTATTTAAACAGTACTGGGCTGCAGCATAACACCTTTCAGTTCTGAGTTATGATGAAGTCTCTCATGTTATTGGGATGAATGCACTAAATATATTATTAAAGGCATTCTTGTTTGCAACTTTTTATGCTTTTTGTTTTATGCACTTTCTATCACATGGAAGTGATGACTTTTTTCTTTTTTTTTTTTCAAAGTACCTCTGCAGACATATAATTATAGATTGCAACCCTTATACCTAAAGTTTAACTAATGTACATTTAAAATTATGTTTAATGCTGCAAGTCCATTGGCATACAGAGATAAAATGCTGACAATGATCTAGTTCACCAGAGTTTGATTAGCATTTGGGTGCCTGCTAGAGCTAGCAGGGAGGAGAAAGGAATAACAAGGCACTTTTCTCATGAAGAAGGGATAAGGGAATGACAGAAAGGCAGATTGCTCTGTAACCCAATGAAGACTGGGAATCAGAAGAGTCACATGGCCTGATGACTAGATGGACCTCGGAGGGAGATATATGTAAGATCATATCTCCTGTCTTGACTGGAGTAGAGAAGAACATCAGCAAATAAAAGCGGGTATGGCAAATTGTAACAGTAAGATAGTCTGTGTGAGCTGCAGCTAAATACCTGTCCTGCTTTTCTGTTTGGACACATAACTGTACTCTCCAGTAAGGGAGAGCTGATGAACTCAGCTTGGGAGCATAA
The DNA here is from genome assembly GCF_019279795.1 of Protopterus annectens. Lineage (NCBI taxonomy): Eukaryota > Metazoa > Chordata > Ceratodontiformes > Protopteridae > Protopterus > Protopterus annectens. Next base: position 290,950,933 of record NC_056740.1, read on the forward strand.
TCTTGTCTCTCCTTATAAATGCCATGAATTAGGAAGAGATGGGCCTTATATAACGCCATGTTGCATCTTCGTGTAAATATATATATATATATATATATATATATATATATATATATATATATATATATACAGAGAGAGAGGTACAGCGATACACAGATAGACTTATTAGTTTGCAATTTATTTCATATTAAACATATGGTGGTTTTCAGTCTGACAGTTTAAAACTGTTTTCAACAGTTGGTTTGCAGTTAACTTAGTTGGGTTTGCAGAATAGCCCATTGTAGAGTGTCTTAGTCTTGTATTTGAAGGTTTTGTTTTCTGATTTATACTTTTGTTTAACGTTTCAAAATCCATTTTAAGCCATACTAATCAAGTCCTGTTTAAGAATAAGGTTTAGTACTATTAGCTTATAATTTAACTTCTGAAGAAATGTTTAAGGTTAAGAAGTAACTCTATTCTGCATTTGTAGAACATTGGTGTATAAATGTTTGCCTTTCTTTTTATACTTAATATTTTTCTTATTTCATTCTAGACTTCTGATGAGAAGCTTAAGAAAGGAAAAAGTCTTATTTTTGTGTGGGTCTGAGATCTGAACAGACTTAGGTGTGAACCGATTACTTCTTCAAATAGGTGTATCTACCTCAGACTGAGGTACTAGCTGACATTTTCTCTCTGTATTTTGACTGATAACTGTTAGTCTGTTATTCTTAATTACTCACTGATTTGTCACTTCACTGCAATCTGCTTAGTAGGTCACACTGAGGAATGTTTGAGCAACAAACTCCTAGATGGTGCTTAAGAAAGCTATACTAATACAATTAAAAATTATGAAAATGTGCTAGATCCAAGAATGGGAGATCCCAAAAAGAACAGTAAAGTGTGAGCAAAAAGAATAAGGAGACATAAATTATGTTCTCAACATGCAAGACACCCTTTTGGCTTAGGGAGATTTGAGTTGACCAAGGATGTGGCTATGTAGAATATCATGACAGTTTCACAATAGACTAGGGAAACCAGGGATAATAGTGGACTTTTTAGTAAGGCAAGAAAATACAGACTGGACAGAAGGCATGAGCATGCTGGTGGACAGAATGTTGGTGGGAAAGTTGGGGGTAAAATAGTAGAAGATAACTGGAAATGGACACAGACTGCAATAGGAGCTCAATCAAAGTAGTATGGCATAGACCAAGGTGAGGGGAGAAAGTGGAAGATGTAACCATAAAAGACAATTCAACAAGAAGAAACCAAAAGTGAAGGGACTGGTCCATAACAGCAGTGAAAATGACAATGGAGATATACAGCCAAACACCCTAAGGAGAGCAAGGGGGAAGTAGGTTAAGAGATGCACTCAGATGGAAGGTAGGGAAAGAAGGTGAAAGGGACAGAAACGTGAAAAAGACTTGTAATAAGAGTTCAAAATGAAATGGGATTGGGATTAAAATCCATCACAGGAAATGATGCATGTAACACAGACCATAAAGAGACCTAGGGAGTGTTGAACTGGAAGGGTAAAAGTTGCATACAGGAAAAGTAGGGAAATGCAGCACAATAAAAAGGAGGGAAAAGGCAGTCTGGGGGAGAGAGAGGAAGTTTATGGAAACTAAGTCACAAAGGGCATTAATAGTATTGGTGTGGGATACAGTGAAGACAAAGTTATCATGAAGCTAGTCTTAGCAAGGCTGTGAGGATGTGACACAAATGGTCATCAAGTAGAAGAGCTGGTAAACAGGCACCAACGATCTGTTATAAGTGACAGAGGTAATCACCAAAGGGGTGGGGTAGATACTTGTGGTGTACGTATGTACCAATGGCCTGTCAGAAGAGAAAGTTGAAGAGCTAACAAGCAAGGCTAGCAGGGTGGCGAAGAAATGCCAAGGATAGGAAGTTAGAAGTAACATTCTCAGGATAGGTTCATAGGTATTTACTAAGCTAATGACTACAAGGGCCTTTTAAGCCTAGCTATGCATCCCAAATCTCTGACAAGTTCTAATACCCTTGATAAGTGTAAGCAGGGTTTGGGAGAAGAAACATTGTCAAGCAGGGGCCTGGGAGATGAACCATTTACAGGTTGCCTGTGTCTATTAGAGACACAGATGCCAAACTAGCTGTCAGTAAGTTAAATGTCTACTGTACCCATGAGAGGACAGAGGTGCTTAGAACTGGGTTGGAAATTATATCTCAGTAACTGCACCTTTAAGATGGAAGTGTGGAGGAGGTGTTACAGATGGAGAGGAGGAGATAGGTACTCCAACAGTAGAAAGAAGAAATAACAGGACACAGAAAATAGCACACGAACAAACAGAGATGATGTGAGGAATGGCTGAATAGTACTACACACAATGCAATATCAAGAATATGGATAGGGAAAATGGGAGAGCTGCTGGCAGTGATCTAGAAGAAGGGGAGTGGTCATTGGTGATATCCCCAAAATAAAGGCCAATGATGAGAAAGGTTAGGACATGTAGGACATGGAGATCCTGGTATAGAAAATTCAGGAATGACAGAGAAGGGAGGAAGAGAAGTAAAGTAGCAACTTGCATAAAGAAGGATACCAAATGTGAGATGAAAAGAGAGGAGCAGAGTACTGCAAAGAACAAAGAGGATAAGAGACTGGAAAAGGGAATAAAGGAATGTGGTATGAGGAACAGGTTATACTCATTGGGGACATATATCTGCCAGAAGCAGACATAGAGGTCCTGAGTCTAAGGCAGAGAGAGAGTGGGTGTTGACTGAGTTCTTGGAACATGAGGAGTTCAGCCAATGAGTGAATGACTGCATGGAAATGTGTAGATTTCAGTATGTGGCCCTAATCAAGGTGTGTGGGGGGGGGCAGGAAAAAGCAACATTAGCTAAAAGTTATCATGCCACTGTGTAGTTTAGGGAGGAGAGTAAGGGATATGGGATTTTAGGGGAGTAGCTTATGATCAGCTGGAAAGATTATCCTTTCTCCCTAAACCTGTGTTTTCTCTTCCCCTTTCCTTAACACTTCCCAGTCTTCTCACATCCACCACTTATTTTTATTGCACCCTGTTATTCCCTTTCAAAATCTCTTGGCTCATGAACTTGATTTTTCTCTCCATCTTCCTTGATCCCCTTTCACATTACACCCCTTCTGTATCACCCGTAACAATTTGAACGCTGGCACCTTACAGCCTCTCTTCACAACAATAATCTTACAACCTCTTACTCAACCTTCCCCAACCTCCGTCTCACTCATCTTATCTACTAATCATCTATTTTAGTCTCTATCACTTCCAATGCATAATCCAGCTATTTTCTGTGTTGGCACCTCTACCTGGTTCCCTGGTACTGCCTCTGAAATATGTTTTCTTACATTCTTCCTCCTGCACACTGCTGTATAATTATCACTTGCATCAACACATTCCTAAAATACTTATTTTCCTCTAACTTCACCTCTAAAAAGCTTGTTGTCACAAATAACTTTCTTTTTCACTTTCCTTCCCTTTTCTTCATTTTGAATCGCTGTTCTACTCGTGCCTTAAATTTTTTCATGACTTACTTTTTTATCTACGTATATGTCCTATTGTCTTTTGTAAAACTCTGTTTATGTTTTACTATGTGTTCTATTCACATTCATTCTGATAAATTGCTTAAAGTCATTGTAATTTTTCTACCTTTTGTGCACGTATTTATACGTGGAGCTTTTTTCCCCTGGGCTTCCGCTAAAAAGGGTCAACTTATGTCCAGACGGACAATCGTGGAAAGAAAATGCTAATAAAATAAATACATAAGAAGGACAGAGTTGATTTACAGGACTGTAGCAAACTGAATAAATTAACAGACTAGGGGAAAGGGATAGGATGCAGTGTTGAGGACTACAGACAAGAGTTTGGGGAAGATGCAAAAAAGCAAAATGAGGAGAAGGCCAGTGTGTCTGCATAGGAAGGTAAGTCTAGAAATTAAATCAAAAGGCAGGTCATACTAGTGATAGAAAGCTGGGAACTCGTAGGCAGAGGAATTTCAGTACAAGGTGGTATGCAAAGACCACAACAGAAGTGAAGGTACCAAACACAAAACCTGATAGGGAGTCTGTAGAAGGTGTCAGTACAGATAACAAAGTCTTATTTAAGTATACATCATAAAGAAGAAAGGAAGGGGAGAGACAGAGCTAGGCAGGCAGATCAAAAGGAAGACAGTGATCACATATGACTGAGAAAAAGCAAAGGTATTGGATTATTTATTTGCTCTTTACAAAGGAAAATAAGCACATAGCACCACACTGGAAGGATGATAAGGAAATATGGGGAGAGGAAAAGGTTGAAAGAGATCTGGTTTCCCTAAGACAGGAAAAATGTGTGTTTTAAAGTTCTGTGAGCTTATTTCTTTAAGTAGGGTTTTGCATAGCACTGATTCGACTAATTAATTCATTCATTGAATTTAATTGGTTTTAGTATATAAATTATGTAATATTTTTTTTTATTTATTTTTTTAACCTTGAAGGTGTAAGCCGAGATGCTAGCTAGAGTTTCTAGTTCTTTGTTTATGTGCAATAAAATCTGCTTCCGTGTGCCAAAAGTGTTTGAAATTATGGTGCAGTTTAGTGGAGGTGTAATTTGGCACTAAACATGAAAGAAGTGTTATAAGGAAAAAATACAGGGACCAAACGGACTGTCTCCTTTGGTCCTCAAAATTCCCTCTTGTGTGTCAGCAGATTACTTAATTCAGATTTTCAGTAGATCACTGATTACTGCGGAAGTGTCTCATTATCATCATCATCAACTCCTTTTTTTTCCATTTTTCTATATGGGATTGGGATGTTGTATGAACTTCCACCACCTCTCTTGATTCGGTGCCACTGTCCTCCATCATCAAGTATAATATCTGACTGATACAGGTCTTCTCTCATGCAATCCATTCGTCTCTTTACTGAATATCCTCATTTCTTCTTTCCTTTTTTCCATCTCTCCCAAATTCTCTTCACCAAATTGTCTTCTACTATGTCATATAGTTTCTACAACTCTAGGAATGCCCAGCTGGACTCTTTCCTCATCTCCAGCCTGTTCTCCACTATCTGTCTCACTGCAAACATCCGGTTGGCTGTGCTATATCCTGCTCTGACTCCAAACTGCTCCTCTCCCATCTTACTATCTACTACTCAGTATATTCATTTATCAAACACCTTCTCTTACTTTCATGCAGTGTGGCAGGAGTTTGACACTTCTATGCTTCCCCAGAGTTGTGAATGTTCCCTTTATTTTGGTACACTGGAACTAGAATGCTTATTCTCCATCCATCTGGGATACACCTTTCTTTCCACACTACTATAAGTACCCTCAAGAGGCACTTCTCCACTAACTCATCCAACATCTTCATTGTATCTGCTGTGTCCTCATCTCAGCCTCCTGGTTTCATTTCCCTTAGTGCTGTTACTACTTATTTATGAATGGTCTCTTCTTTCTCTTTCATTGTAGACTGTTACTGTATATCAGGCACTACAGCTTCTGTGGGGCTTTCTTCAGTCAGAAGCTTTTGGAAGCTCCCTTTCCATCTGCCTTTAATGTCCTGTGAGCTTGTTGCTGGCATTCTTAGGAATCATAAGTGTTGACTACCTTCTTTATGTCTTTGCCCTGCAACCTGGTAGAGTTTCTTTGTGCTATCTGCTTACTTTACCGAAGCTGGTAAATGGACTCTGATGTTATATTCTTTGTTATTGTGACTGCTCTCTCAATCTTTTTGTTAACCAACCAGTATTTCTTCTTAGCCTGGTTTGTCTTATCTATCTCCCACTTTTTCTTGCACTCCTTCTTCCTTTTGCTACCTTCCTGAATGTCTGTACTCCACCACCAACTTTCCTTATGTACCTTATTTCCATACCTGGCTTGGTCACATAACTATTCTACAGTCTTACCATGTGCTGTTTTGAGACTTTCTTGTTTTGATTCTTCTTCAACTCTAAAAATGTCCTCTTCCTGAGGTGCTAGAGTCCCGAGTATTTCCTTGAACTCTTGTGCCTTTGCTTTAGTCAACTTCCAGGTCTTCAACCAAAATTCTTTTGGTTTTGGGGCATTCTCTGTCCACTGTTTGCAGCTGATTGTTGCAACCAGTGGTTTATATTGTAGGCCATCTATTTCACTGGGGATGACTTTGCAGTCTCTGACTCTACTCCATTACCATTTCCTTACTAGCAGGAAGTCTACCTGAGTTGCATGTTGACCACTCATGTGTGATCTTGTGATTATCTCTCATGCTGAACCATGTGTTGGCCACCATCAACTCATCTGTCAGACATAAGTCTGGAATGGCCTCTCCTTCTTTGTTATTCTTACCCCAACCATGTGAACCCAAGCAGTCTTCAGATCCTCTTCTTTCTGTCCCAGTAAACATTTGATCTCCTGTTATCATGACCAACTCATTTTAGTCAGCTTTATCTAGTAGATCGTGTAATTGCTGCCTGAATGCTCTCTTTTCTTCACTATCACAGCCCAGATGTGATGCATATGCTGATATTATGAATACAGCACTATCATTACATTGGAGTCTAATATCTAATGCCATGCATCTATCACTAACTCTGAAGACATCCCTCACTACCCTCTGAAGACTTGCTGTGGAACTGTTCGAGGACTGGAAAACATCAAACAGGGTACCTTTGTATATATGGATGCAATAAAAATACTTTTACCTAATAGTAGTAGTAGGGAAGGCTGTGGACAGAAACTTCAGGGAAAGTAGGACTGCTTACTTGGAGAACAGCAATCTCTAGAGTAATAACAAACATGGGTTCATAGCCAGAAGAAGCTGTCAGTCAGACATGATCCAGTTTTATTACTGAGTTACAGAAGAACTTGGCTGAGGATTATCAGTAGCTGTGTTCTGCCTGGAGTTCATCACACCCTTTGATGCGAGTCCTGCACTAGTATGTGCTAGGTAAACTAAAATGGCTTGAGTAGAATGAAAACTATGGAAACATACTGCTGCTTTGATGAATGGTAGGACACAGAAAGATCTGCAGTGAAAAGGACAACTCACAAATAAGGAAAATGGCAAATAGAGGTAAGGGGTTGGTCTTGGGTCCAGCAATCCTTTGTGTGTTCACTTCTGACATATCTGAGGGAATGCAGAACATGACCAGTCTCTTTACCGATAACACAAAGTTAGTGTTTGCAATGAAGGATCAGGAGGGACCTATGTAAAGATTCTGAGAAGGATGACAACGGATGAAAGTTGGATAAAAGGTCAGTAATATAGGCAAATGCAAAATACTGAATCAAAACTACAGCAACTGTGATGCAAAGTATCATCTAACGAGAATGGCTGAAACAGAGCAGTTAAGGAATCTGGGCATGCTGATCACACCTGGACCACCTGCAGCAGACTGAAAAGGTAGTGGAAGTTATCAACTAAGTGTTAAGGGGGCATCCTCAAAGGACTAGAATCAAGAAGCAAAGAGGAAAGAGGTAATGCTCTTGTTCTACTGGGCTCTGGTCAGGCCAAACCTTGAAGACTGCGTGCAGTTTTGGATGCCATACAAAGAAAAGACAATATACTGCTGGATAGAGTCCAAACGAGAGCCACTATTAATGTGTAGGATGGAGAAGAAATGTATGAGCAGAGAAGAGAGGAGTTAGAGCTCTTCACATTAGTTTTCACACTAGAAACTAAAACAGACAGATGTCATGGTACGAGTGCACAACATCATGTCAAACAGACGCATAAAGTGTGTCCTAAACATGGAGGCAAGAAGGACAGAGGAGGGGAGGATGGGCAAACAGAGCAAATTTTAGGGAACAACTACTCCATGATACGTGAAAGTGTTTCATGAGGGAGAGGTGTATGGATGCATAAAATGAAAAGAAATGCGTGGTATGAAAGAAATCTTTAAAGGCAGTCAAGAGGACTAGGGCAGGCAGAGGAGTGAGAAGAAGACAGGCATGGATGGGAGGTTGCTAATGTAATGTACTATAACTGTTGAATATAAAAAATAAGCATGGAAAGCACACTGTTACATCACTACCATGATAAAACCGGATTGTGTAAAATTCCAAGACTGATTGTATACCAATATAAAACTATTTAATTTCTGCCACTTGTGTAAAAGGAGTTAACATGTTAAAATTTAGATACAAAGAAGAGTGCACTTAAAACAATAATGACTAAATTGCTATAGTGAGAGACTAAGTCATATTAGCCGGGTCTATATTAGATAAGCAAAGTTTCAGAACTTTGAATACCATATGGTCGACACCATTTGATCGAAGTTCTGAAACTTTGAATATCTAAAAAAAAAATTTAAAAAATGGAAACGAACAAAAGTAAATGCTTTAAGCAGGGGGGCAAGCTCCCCGGCGCACCCCAAGTGTGGGGCTGTCCCCCACAACCCCCCGCTACTTAAATATACCTACTCCGAGATCGTGCTACAATGTAGGAAAGGGAAATCTTCCCTTTCTGCGCCATTCTCCATTAAAGTGCGATCTCAGAGTTGGCATATTTAAGTAGTGAGGGTTGTGGGGGTGCAAGAGGGCATTGTACTCAATAATTGGCCTTATAAGGGATGTTATAACCTCCTTGCCCCTGGATGAGATACCCTTACATATGAGATGGGCCAAGTAGAGAGCTTTCTGTACAACAAAAGCTACTTTTGTCAGAAAAGGTGCCAGATCAGGGGTGAATTTTTGATTTCCCATTTACTGGTTCCAGTTAGGACTGAATTGGGTTAAGCAAGAACTCTGTTTCACATGGATGGAAAGCCTTTTCCAGATAGGGGGCAATCTCTGAGATACATACCTGCCCCCCTCCCCCCATGTGTTATTTATGTTGCAGAGAAGGTTTAGATCCCTAGATTGGAAAATTCTGACATTATTTGTTTTGTGAATGTGCAAGGTCCATCAGAGTTGACATCACAGGATGCCTTGTAAGCCAGGCATATATTGTCTTTATGCCGTTTGTAAGAGACATAGTAAAGGAATAGGGCTTTTTGGTGGTCTGAATAGGAAATATTTTTTATGCATTATATTCCTTTTATGAGAAACCTCTGCGGACATTCCAGTTGTTGTCTATACCTGTAAGGTACACTAGTGGCCCATGCATTATACTGGCACTATCACCCTCCCCTCAAATTTACTCTCCCATACACATGCACACACTTGAACACATGGCTCCCTATTGAAACATCGACACTCATAACAATGACATCATTAGACCTAGATGCCATACTCCTGCTTATAAGTTATGCAACATAAAATTATTTCCTTACTATCACAGACACATGATGGTCAAAGGCCAAGCTATTGTCTACATAAATTCCCAAATCCCTGACTATTGGGGTCTACTCAAAGGGGTGTATTATCTATGCGGTAGCTGTTTTCCTAAATGATACTACTATGCATTTCATGACATTGTTGTTGACTGTGGTTCTGACATCAGTAATTAGACAGTGTCAGACCTTCTTTGAGGGTATTTGTGTCTTTTGGGGATTCTTTGATTTCACCTAGTTCGCAGTCATCTGCTGATAATGAGGTCTTTCCTCATCGAAGCTAACATGCCAATGAATTGCAAAATCCTGCATCATGTAACCAGCTCCTTATGGCTGTAGCTCTTACTGCCAACAGTAGGGTTCTTTCTAATTCCCCTGGAATGTCCTTTCACAAAATGAATACTTAAAATATCTATTTTGCAGGGGTGTTTTGTCTCTTGCTGGCCCCTTGTAGGGTCTGTACCCTTAAACCCCACTAACTTAATATATTATATCAGAGGATTCATTACATTGGAGAAAAAGGAAGTGCTTGGGTTTGTAAGAGGTCTGGCCTCAGAGTTAGTATATTTATTTATGAGTGCAAGGGCCTGTCAGAGTGCCCCCTGCAAAAATACCTTCTATGCTTTAATAGTTTAGTTTTTGTGCTGCTTTGTTTTATTCTAGTAGAACATGCAATATATATTGAAATATAACTTGTGTTTTTTTATCAACTACATTTTATTAACTACATAAGTGTTTACATATTTCATTAGTTGATTATCTGGTGTCATGGCTTTTTAAAGTGAAAACTAGAACAGCTGTTCAACCTATACCTACAAAAATCATGTTTCTTATTTGAATCACAGACAGCATTATCTCACTGGAAACAGTTATTCATCCAAAAATAAATAAATAAATTTGAACTGCACAACTGCCTTATATTTTGCCCCTACACATAGACTCATAGAGACCAGAGAGTCACATTACTATTAGCCTTGTTAGCTAGCACAGGGCTTGTTGTTTTCTGAGGAAGTTGTTATCCATAGTAGAAACACACATGTGAATTATTTTAAAATGTGGAACACAACCCATAAGCAGATGGCGACACATAGACCCAACATGCTGGAAATCAAAAGTCTAAAATGACTGGAGATTCTTATTGCAGTCTTCCACTAGTTCAAAGTCCTACCAGTTCTATGATTTTCTTCCACCTGAGCTATTGTCGAGTTTTTTTGAAGACTGGGTCACTCTTAGTCTGGGGTCTCACTCAAGCGCAGTTGTTGTGGGTGGCCTTATTAGAAGAATAATAATCCAAATGGCAGAACCTTAAGTGTCAAGAGTAGCACCAAAAGCATTTCCATGACAGCAAAGTCCCAGCCTAAAGAAAGAATATCATTAGTGTCACATAAAGGAAGGCTAGAGAAAGACAGAATTCAATAATGCAATGAGTGACTGAGAGATCGGTGCTGTGACCCAAATCACAGAACAATAAGCAGCTAAGAAACCAGATGTAGGGATCAATGTCCTGGCCTAACTGCAATTTAAGTCTGAATGAGAAGGACATCATCAAAACCAAATTAAAGAAAGCATTAAACTAAGCATCACTTTTAGTTGAATATAGGAAGTGGGAGAATAGTATGACCTTTACTGACTGTATTGGAATAGCAAGCAAAAGGGAAGAGGGAATAATAGAAGCTGAGGCACTGAGCTGCTTTTTGCACTAGTTCAGGGAGGTATAGATATTGCAGGCTTTAACAGCAACATGGGCAATGACTGGCAGTGCAGAACTTCATACAAAGACCGATTTATATGCATAAAGCATTGGGGTCTACTGTTTTAGAATATAGAAGCTCTGCACGCAAAGAATTGCTTATTTCTCAGCACAACGTCAGATAAAGAGTACATATAAACACAACAGATACATATTTGAATCAACAAGGTATTCATAAAATGATACATGAATTTTAAAAAAAAGTATTTTTACAGGGTGCAAACCTCCTGCATCCCAATGTGGGAACTTTCTTGCCAGATAGAAAAGCAGTATTTTAAAGACTGACATTAAAACCAGCCATCTTACATTAAGAGGGCCCCCCTGCACCCTTCTGGCAGAAGACTGTAGCAAAGGGCCCATCTGAGTTGGAGATTGTTGGAATAAAAATCAGTATTGAGCGAGCGTTTCCATTGACCAGCTTTTTTGAAAATTGCTTAACTTGTTTTAAAAAAGGGTTCTCACAGTTGCTACATTAGCCCCGTGTTTGTGCAGGTTTGTGCCTGTTTTAACACAGCTCCTCAGAGTTTAGTGATCAGCCACTGCTCTATTATCTTCATCTGAGCAATCTGAGGCATCTGCTTGCCTCACTGACATGGGACTCCTGAGGCAGTGTAGCAATTGCCTCATGTACACTGACAACCCACTACTCCTAAACCACTCAAGCTCATTTTATGAGAGATGCTTATACACTAAGAATATGGAATCCTTGCTCTCTCGTTCACAGAGCAGTAACACTGAACATGTTGTCTGCCAACATACTACACCTCCTGCACAAATCATGCCCTCAACACATAAACCATCATATGCGGAGGTACTCACCAGCAATTTACCTAAACACCAGTGGCCTCTGAAACACAAACATACTACAGCTAATACAGTACCTACAACACTCAGTACACATAAAACCACAAGCACAAGTGTCTCACCAAACAAGCCCCTAAGGCAAAGCACATCTAAACCAATTGTTTGGTCATAGGCAACTCCATAGTGAGACACACATATGTCCCACTCACCAGGCTGGACAAGGAGAACATTATGGTCAGCTGTCTATAGTCTATAAGACAAAGAGTATAGTGACAGTGATTTCAGTCTGTCAACGTATGTTGGGTGCCAGGATCCGCCAGATCACATACGCACTCAAGTCTCTCCGCAACAAGTACCATTATGACTCCATCACAGTTCATGTTGGTGTGAATGACTTGGGACGTACCTCACTGGACTATATGAAGACAGACATGACTGAGCTCTATGAATATGTGTCTCACGTAGGCATGTCCCTAGCCTTGAGCAACCTACTACCTTCACCTAAGATGATACCACAATATAAACAAAAATGATTGACTTCAACAGTTGGCTTAGTTGCTGCTGTCATTCTAAGGGGATCCAGTACCTGTTAGCCTGGGATAACATGGTAGATAGACCACACTGCTTTACCAGAGATGGTCTTCATCTGTCACCTCTAGGATTTTGGTTACTGGCTAAGGCTATTGCCCCCCCCCCCCATAGTGTCTTTTTAGGCAATGTCACAACAACAAAATTCCTGATGTAAAAATATCTTCAAAAAGAAACCACAAGGCTATGCTGCTAAATGCTAGGAGTCTAAATCTAAAACTGCACGCACTGTAAGCAGCCCTTACCTTAGAATATGCTGACATGTATGCAGTCACATATACTTGGTTTAAGGCTGTGGAAAGCATCCCACCCATACTGGGTTATAATGCTTTCCACACATTTGGACCACAAACTGAAAGTTAGAGAACTAAAGGAGGTGAAGTATCAATATTCATGAAAGATAAATATGCCTCTAGATTGGTTAAACAAATCCCTTGAACTAGTTCAGGTCAAGTTGACTATAGGTAAGACCCTTCTCCAAGTAATTGCCAATTATAGGACCCCCTCCGTGAACCAGGATACCCACGCTGGATTCTTGGATCTACTTGAGTCACTCAAGATACAACCAAACAACCTAGTTTTAGGTGACTTTAACTACCCATCCATAGACTGGGTAAATTATACATGTACTAACACACTTGCCCAAAGATTCTTGGGCTTCATCAACTCCAATGCCCTGGACCATTTGGTTGACATCCCCATAAGGGGCCCAAACATTCTGGATCTGGTGCTCACTAACATGGGTGATTGTTGTACTACCCCAAGTGTGCAGCCTTCCCTAGTGAGGTCTAATCATAAATCAGTCTCATTAGAAGTATCAATAACATCTGACGCCCCCAGTAGCAGCAACTAGACTAAAAAACATCTCCAAAGCCAATTACAACCTAATATGTGAGAGCATTAACAGCTTCATAGCCCTTGCTCTCACTGATGGCATGGACACCTATACTGGGATCTACACCAATGCCTTGTATAAGCATCTGTACGGTTTACCTTTATATGTGTGCACATATGTGAAAGTGGATTGTGCGAAAGGAAGTTTTTCAGTTTTCGTATAGCTGAAAAAAATGCATCGAATGTGCAATGAGCGAATGCACGGTGACATTCACTCATTGCAGATTCTTCATTTTGGGTGCGGATTGCACTATTGTGGGGATCAGGAAACAGATCCTTTCCCCACTGTAGTGCGATCTCGTAGTTAGAATATTAAAGTAGGGGGGTGTGGGGGGGTGTCCCCCCACATGGGGGTACAGGGGGGCTTGCCCCCTGCATTACATTGTGTGTTCGACATTGGAGTTCAAAACTCAGCGAATATGCTGTTCGATTTGCTGAGTTTCGAACTTCCGATACGTTCGACATCCAGAATTTGGCATTCAGGTTTGCCCAACGGGCCAATCGACAACATGATTTTCAACATTTCAAAGGTAAACCATCTGTACAAATGTATTGACTCAGTCATACTGACAGGACTGAAACAAGATCCTCAAGAAAGAACAAGTGTGCCTGGTGGACATCCACCATTAACAGGTTATACGATAAGAAAAAGAAATTGCTGTCCAAGAGCAGGAAGGAATGGTCTCTGAATTGGAAGCATTCCCTCTTTGGCTTAAACAAGCAAATAAGACACCTCATAAAGCATTCTAAAGCTAACTATGAATCTAAATTAGCCTCCTTCACTAAAGATAACCATAAGGCATTTTTAGCTACATCAGAAACCTTAAAGGAAAAACCCAGATCTGCACAAAACTGATTGTTAATGCACCGCATATACTGAACCTGTAGATATAGCCAACCTGCTAACTGATGGGTTCAGTGAAAACTTCTCCCACCTGTCTCCACCACATATTCCCTCAAAGCATCCCTACCACCTGCCCTCCACCTAGTATCTCCAAGGAGCAGGTCATAAATGCTCTCTCCAAAGCCAAAAACACAGCACCTATGGGACCTGATAATATCCCAGGCATGCATACTACATGGATTAAAACAGGAACTAGCTGCACCGCTGGATACTCTTTTTAACCACAGTCTAAGCACTGGTTTGTACCTGCTGAATGGAAAACAGTAACTTATATAAAGGAGGTGCCTCCACTGACCCTGGGAACTATAGACCCATAAGGTTGACCATCCTAATCTGCAAGGCCATGGAAAGAATAATCATGGACCTTATCAACAAAGATATAGGAGACCTCCAAATGCTCAACCTGACCCAGTCTGGCTTCGTTAAAGGAAGATCCTACCTCTTAAACTTGGTGGACTTCTTTGAGACAGTCACCAAAGCCCTGAACAAAGGCAAATCCATGCATATGGCCTACCTGGACCTGGCCAAGGCCTTTGACACTATTTTCCACTCAGGCATCACTGATAAACTCACCCAGCTGAAGATCAACCCATATATTTTCAGGTGGGTGGCAAACTGGCTCATCAACAGAATGCACACAGTCAAAACAGGTGACTGTACCTCAACTAGCAGACCTGTACCAGTGGTGTTCTACAGGGATCAGTACTGGGGCCCCTGTTGTTTGGAATCTACTTCTTGGATGTACAGGCTAAAACAAAAGGCCTATGGCTGACAAAGTTTGCTGATGATTGCAAACTGAGTGCAGTCATCGAGTCCCCAAATTATGTCAACATCCTACAAGAGGGACTTACATAGACAAATGACTGGTGCCAAAGTCATGGGCTAAAACTCAATGCAAAAAAATGCATCATCATCCCCTTCACCAACAGCAACATTACTGCAGATGACCACATTAATAACAACACCCTAAGCATGCAATCAGTGGTGAGAGATTTGGTCACGCAGGTTGACAGCAACCTTTCTTTTAACCACCACATCTCCACAATGGTAAGAAAGGCTTTCTATGTCACCCACCTCATTTAAGGGCACTGCATCCAGAGCAAAAGAGGTTATAATCCCCCCTGTACTCCTCACTCATCAGGCCAGTAATAGAGTACAATGCTACCTTTGGTATGTACCTTACCAGGCACCTGCAGCAACTGGAAAGACCTCAAAGGTTTCTTACAAAGAAAATTCAGAGTCTTCAGCATACGCCATGCGTTGACAGACTGAAATCACTGCCACTACACTCTTTGTCTTATAGACTACTCAGAGGTGACCTCTGCCTTGCATATAAAGCAATCACAGATCCTGCTCTAATGGAAATGCTGTACATTCATAAATCAAATGGTATAAGATGCACTTACTCTAGGGAACTCAACCTAATATGTGACATCAACAGGACTTCCTGAACAGGCACACATCTCACAGAGGTTACCTCTCCTCTGGAACAAACTTCCAATTCGGGTGAAACAGAGCCCCTCACTTACCCTATTTAAGTGTAATTTAGATTATTTGATGGGAAACTGCAAATTCACCCTGGGAGTTTCACCTGTGTCCCTCTTGGACAGGAGCAGTAGTTGTTGACTTAGTTCCACTTAATACCTTGATATTCTTGGGAACAAGGTTTGTACTAGGTTAGGCTTGTAAGGGCCCTAGGGCCATTAGCCTAATAACCTCCTATGATCCTATGACACTCAAGAGAAAGAACAGTAAAGTGTGATTGCTACTAGGTTTTACTATGAAACTACATCTAGTCACCTCTTCGTACAAGAAATATGGACAAACCTTAAAATGCTAGGGGAAAAAGACAAAAATAGAGACAGATATGAAATACTGCTCTTATAAACTTAGGAAGTTGCTAAAATAACATGGCCTGTGTTAGCATGCATTGTTTTGAAGGATAAGTCTGAAACTCAAATCACATTACTTGGTGACTTTAATCCTCAGTGGTTTGCCAGAAAAAACACAACTTTTATGATGAACAGATCAAAAATATTAGGCAAAAATGTGAATATTTTGTGAAAACCTGGACCACTGAGAGGCATGTATCTAGTTGAAACAAACCTGTCAAACTTCAGCCGCATGAAAAAACAAACCTGTGTTTTGCACAGATGGAAGCCATCTAGCACTAGTCCTTGTTTAAGGATACTAAATCCACAATCACTCAGCCATAAGGAAGATTAAAACCCAAAAAAATAATCTGAATCATTGCTGGAGCACTGCAGGCAAGATATTTAGCAGCAGTAGAACAGAGAATTGTGTTCAACGAGGTGAAATCTCAACCAGTGCACACTCAACCAAAAACAGGGACACCTTGTTTGAAAAGTATACCAACTCTGAAACTGCATTACTTCTGGGAATTTCCCTTACACTCAGCTTTGATCTTTGAATTAGTACATATAAGTTTTGAATTAGTACATATAAGTAGCAGGTGTGTGTGTGTGTGTGTGTGTGTGTGTGTGTGTGTGTGTGTGTGTGTGTGTGTGTGTGTGTATGCATGTGAAAAGTATACCACGGCTGAGATTGCATTACCTCTGGGAATTTCCCTTACTCTGATCTTTAGAGATCTCTTAATTAATACATACAAGTAGCAGATGTGTGTCTGTGTGTGGATATGAAAACTATACCAAGACTGAGACTACATTACCTCTGTGAATTTCCCATATTCTGAGCTTCAGACTTCTTTGAATTAGTATACATAAGTAGCAGGTGTGTGTGTGTGTGTGTGTGTGTGTGTGTGTGTGTGTGTGTGTGTGTGTGTGTGTGTGTGTGTGTGTGTGTGTGTGTATGCATGTGAAAAGTATACCAAGGCTGAGATTGCATTACCTCTGGGAATTTCCCTTACTCTGATCTTTAGAGATCTCTTAATTAATACATACAAGTAGCAGATGTGTGTCTGTGTGTGGATATGAAAACTATGCCAAGACTGAGACTACATTACCTCTGTGAATTTCCCATATTCTGAGCTTCAGACTTCTTTGAATTAGTATACATAAGTAGCAGGTGTGTGTGTGTGTGAAAGTATACCATAACTGAGACTGCATTACCTCTGGGAATTTCCCTTGCTCCGACCTTTAGATACATTTGAATTAGTATCTGTAAGTAGCAGCAAAGGCCTCTTAAAAACATGTCATCATTTGACTTACAGAAATCGCACTTTTAAGAACTGATAAATTCTTTCTCACATTTCTGTCACAGACCCTGGTGTCTATTCCCTCACATCCTTCTTACCTGTATATGCTCACTTTGACCTTACTGCATCTCAGAAAAAAAGTGATTATCCCTAAGCCACGTAAATAAGTTATCTACTTTGATATCAGAGAGCACAACAGAAGTGTTTGAATCCTTAAACATAACTACAAAATGTAATGAGCTAACTGCTGCTGAAAAACAAAAACTTGAACAAATACTGCTTCAGCAATTCAGAACTGAGTAAGCAGAGCCATGCAAGTCATAGTAAACCACTATACCACTATATAGCTGCACCTATAGTTTTGATGATAGAAACTGTAACATATTTGTATATATTTCTGAATATAAACTGTATTCTTCATAGGCTTGAAATGTGAGACAGTAACTTGTATGTTAATACAATATGTTTGTGCATATACTGTAACTTGCTTGTCTTTATCTGTTTATAAGTTTGGAGCTTTTCTCCCCGGGCCTCCGCTGAAAATGGACATGTACCAGTTGGACTATCCCAGTCAACAAATGTAAAACAAAATAAATAAATAAATATACTTCCAGGTACAGACAAAGCACAACCTGGTCCCAGTCACTCACATGTACAGACACTTTATGAAGGTACTTTGCTCAATACACCAGAGCTCGATACTAGAATATGGTGATACTTGGATCAAGGACTAGAGAATAGTATGGAAAAGCATAGGATGGTGCATTGTACATTTGGAAAGGAGCAAATGCAAAGCGGAAGAGATTGATAATGATTAAACCCCCCCCACCTAGACTCTTAACCCAACTATACTACCGCCACTACTAACCACAATCAGAAATAAATAGTTGTCTTTACATACTTTAACATCTTGTCTGACAACGTTGTTACTAATATTATAAATGACAAGAAACTATCTTAACTTGCAACATTTTCTGTATATACTGTTGAAAATCAATATCTTGTTATTGTATTAAAGCCAACAACCTGTAATGTTGTTTACTATTGTTGCAACTTTGTATCTCTGTCATGTACACGATGTGGAGCTTTTCTCCCCAGGCATCCGCTGAAAAAGCACCTGCGTCCAGTTGGAATTTCCCGGTAAATAAATAAAATAAATAAATAAAAAGAAAAGGAAATCTAAAATACTGGCTCTGAATCTACAAACAGAAGTAGGGGGAATCGTTGTTTTGTAGCTACTGTATTAAAATCACCAGATGTAAGAAAGAGAGATGGTAATGGTTTTAAAAACAAGACTAGTAGACGAGAACAGGGAAGAACTTTCATGTGGACATTATTCTTTCACTATTAATTTGACAAGTGTCCACATCCAGGATTAAAAGGGAGACAGAACTAGCAGAAATTGAACTTTGAGCAAAGACTGAGGATTTGAACCAGGAGAGGGGGTTATCCTTAACCTAGCCCTGTCTAATGAATGATGGCAGCAGCTGAGGGAACAGATCCAAAATGGGCATCTGTGAATATGCCGGGGTATAGACTGCCATCCCAGAAGTAATATTATGATGTGTGGCAAGATGGAAGGTTTGGCATCACAAGACAACAAGTTTCTGTCTTATGGGAAACATAGACTGCAAGAACAGAGGGTACCTCTGGCTGTGCTTTAGGGGAAGAAGGAAGGGAATAAAATTGTTTTTTTCAGAGGAAGAAGAAGAAGAAGAATGGGGATATAAGGAGCCAACTTATCAGGTTCAAAAGGGAAGTGAGACTGGTGATCACTGAAGAGAGGAAGATTTACAGAACGATAAGAGAGAGCATGAAAGGTTAAGAAGAAAGATTATGATAATGTTACTGTAAAGATGACAAAGGTGACCGATCTTATATAGCTATGTAAATGTCGCTTTACAAAAGGAGATGATGGCGGTTCAGATATGCTTTGAATAGTGCAGCTGTGTAAGTAAACTTACCATGAAGTCGATGTTCTACTAGATCACATCACATCACATTATAGTATAAGCTATTTGGTAGATATCCTGCCAAAGATATGACCAACTGGCCAGATTTTCAAAGCTTAGGGTGACTGCTGCACATTCAAACTACCAAGGGCTTGAGCAGACTCCAATATCAAAGACAGAATGCTAAAACCTTCAGAGAACAGAGGCATACCTGTCAACTATACAGATTTTTACAGACTGTCCAGATTTTTTGCCTAGTATTTTGGTCTGTTCCTCATAAAATTTGTGACTTTCTTACAAGTTATTGAGGACTGAATTTACTAAATAATAACAAACATTTGAGTTTCAGAGTTCATATCCTTCAGAAAATTCATGCGAACACAAACCTTGTTATTCTAGCAATGTTCTAAGTTTATAACAGTGATATTTAAACATCGCCCCTATTTTTGGGCCTTTGCTCCCCCTCATTATTTTTGGCTTTGTCCATATTTGTACAGATTTGTGCTTACAGGTTGAGAGGTATGAAGGGAGGCAATACCCTGAAGGGAAAAAAAGAATGCTAGGAAATTAAAAATGAGTAATTGTATGCACATGTCATGAGCATATACAACCACACCCTGGTAATAGAAAACAACGACAGAAAGTGGCTGAAGGGAATGGAGGGCTACTGCAGTAGCGATCTATTAGAACATCTACTGCTATGGTAAATTTACTTACACAACAGCACTATGTTCAGTGTTATATCATTGTTGCAGTAGCCTATGGTATGAGGAGGAAGATTATAGGATCCCCTGAAGAATAGTCCCAGCAAAGCCTGTCCTGGACCAAGAAAAGGAATTCAGTTTGTAATGTGTTGTAAAAGAATGTACAGAAGACCAAGCTGCTGCCTCTAGAATACTTCTAGAGCCTATCCCTTTCTAGAAAGCCACTGAAAAAACAAACCCCTTGTGGAATGGACCCTAACCCTGCCTGGAAGTAGCTTGTTATGGTGAAAATAGCAAAAAGAAACACAACAAGACAACTGACTAGGAATTGACTGCTTTGACTCTGGTTGCCTTTTCCTCATCTTCTTGGGAGAGAAATAGCTGATCAGCTTTCCTGAAGGGCTGAGTTTTTTCTAGGTAGTATCCGAGTTGCCTGTGGACATCCAGAATATATTTTGTTTCTCCCTTGTTTTTGGCTCACTGAAATAAAGACACAAAGATCAATATACTGGCTCAAAGTAAACTCTGAGATCACGTTGGACATAAAAAAGGATTAGTTCTCAAATAAACCCTGTCCCCGTGGAAAATGAGATAGGGTTGATTACCATAAGAGCCTGTAACTCAGATACTCTTCTTTCAGAAGTTAGAACAATGACTAAAACTGTCTTCCATGTTAACAACATCAAATCAGCCTGATAAGGCAGTTCAGATGGGAAAAAAGTAAGCTGACACTCAAAAACTTCCTGACGCATTTCTTCTTCTTCTTGTGGGTGGGGAAGGAAGAACCAAGGAAACCAGTAATTGATCCATAGGTCCAGTCCAAAGGAAGTCTCTATGCCAGGAAGTAGTCAGTAAATCTCAAGACAGCTCAAAAATGGGTTTTGAGGTAAAAACACACTGGCAGTCCCCAAAAGCATCAAATTCTGCCCCTAAAACACAGATACTTATGAAATATGTGTGAAAAGTTCAAAAAACAGATTAAAATACAAATTGTTCACTCAAGCATTCACTGAGGTAAAACCCACTGACACAGTGAAACAGTCAATAAAAGTAAGCTAACTAGCCAAAAACATGACTTTCACAGGAAAAACACAAGTTTACCTCAAAAAATAAATTAGTGAAAAGTTTTTCTCCAGCAGGGAATGTATTTGCCCAGCCCTGAAGGATCACTAGCTGACCGCCAGTTTCATAAGGCCTGCAGAAAAAGTGCACTTCAGCTCCAGGAAAGCTCGGAAGCCTTTGGCACTCTTTATATGGGGCTTTGCTTGAGCTTCTGGTAGAGCAAGTGGAAAGTGTCCTTAAGCTTGGAAAAGCTGTACAGTTGGTCACATCCTTGACAGGATACAATGTAAAGAGCCTAGATTACTGCAAATATGATCTAATGTTGAACATTATAAGAGAAATATGCAGGACATGTTTTTACTGTATGTGTGGATAGTCAATATATTACAGAGCAAACAGGAAATACTAAATGAGTTCTTTCCATGGGTGCCTGCAGGCAGGTGCACGGGGGTGCACTTGCACCCCCCTGGATTTTGACTTCACTTGCCGAGGGCCTGTCACATTTACTTTTTAATTTAAAAACACAAATAGTGTTTTTGTTTTTAAGAACGTACTTCCTTAAGAATGGTCTGGTAGTACACACCTGTCACGTCACATGTGTGTGTGCATTGTCGCACAGACGTCCTATACTTTCTTTCTGCCCACGCCTGGAATTTTAAATACAAGAAGAGTGAAGTAGTGTTCGTAGTTCTGGATTCCATATCTTTGACATCTGGAGATGAACCCCTTGAATGTGACAGCTCTTTACATTTCTGTGAGCTCTTTAGTGATGGACTGTAATGCTGGCAGTTCACAGCCGTTTACTGAGATCAACAAGCTATTACCCTTTTTCAGACAGTCACTCGCTTGTTGTGTTTGTGATGAGCAGGTCACACTGTCTTCAGATTTCTTGACACTTTTTATTTAATTAATTTGGCTTCTTTGAAAAGCAGTTGATGTGGGTAGTGAAACCACGGTGTTCATGTTGGCTATACAGAAGTACTCCTTCCACTTCACCCAAGGCCTATTTAGTACTGACGGATGTAAAAAGCCTATTAAAATACACACTTGAGGGTTCCACGCCGCATTACATTTAACAAGTAAATTTGATTGTGTAGCTGTTACACTTCGTAAATGTATTCAGCATGAATGAAATGTGTCTGGGGGGCTTGAAAGATGCAGAACAAGACTAATATGTTACACGTAGTGCATGAGTATATGGCTGTTGTGCGTGTGCATGTGTGTGTGTGTGTGTGTGTGTGTGTGTGTGTGTAAGAAGGAGGTAGCATACCCCTCAACTGTCCAGGCTTTTGCAGAATGTCCAGACATTTGCCCCATATTTTTGTCTGTTCCTCCTAAAAAGGATTGAAGTTGCTAAATAATGACAGACATTTCAGTTTTATTCATATCCTTTAGAAAAATGCATACTAACACAAATCCTGTTATTCTAGCAATTTTCTAAGTTCACGAGACCGGTATTTATAATCTGTCCCTATTTATTTTAGGCTTTGTCCAGATTTCTTGCACTGAGGTTGAGATGTGTGTGTGTGAGAGAGTGAAATGCCCTAGTTAGAGTTAATTTGCTTAGTCTGAAACCCTGTACCTTAGCTACAGGAATCAAGAGCCTGAATCCTCTACCCCAACTACCAAGCTGCATTTTTCAAGGAAATGAATTTCAGGTGCATTTTTCAAGGAATTTATGTTCAAGTGCATTTTCAAGGAATTGTGAACTTCAAGGGAAGAGAAGTTTATTGCTGCTCATGCTAAGTCTATTTAAAATATGTAACTGTTTTGTTTAGCAAATGGTATTAACAATTGTAGTATAGATTTTTAAAGCAGTGTTAGAAGCAAAACAGGTAGCATACTTGTGTCTTGATGCAGAAGCCTGTGGGTTTTTCTCCCACAGTATGCAGATAGTATGCAGATGGATTGCAGATACTGTGTTGCATTTTAAGGGGGTGGGATACTGCAGTCTTGAATATGTCCTCCTTTGGGTCAGATGCCTAGTAACTATGAACCTGTTTTCACTTTGCCATCCATTCCCTATTGCAATATTACCAGCTTACCATTTTTTTAATGTAACATAGGTAATTTATTATTTTTCAAGGGTAGCGGGCACTGAATTTGTGGATAAAATACCAAAATATAAAATTATTTGCTAGTAGAAACCTCTTCATTAGTTACAGAACTCTTTAATGTGGAATTATTCAGATGACTTTTACTTCTGTGGAGATTGCGTATATTGACTGATATTAGTGGATTGTAATGACAGACGTTTGAGTGACCTTTTAGTGTTGAAATGTTCTGAATTGGTCAGTTTTGTCATTATTGGTTCATATGTTTTATTTCATTGCTGGAAAAATGTTTAAGACTATAAATTTAAAACACGTTCTAACAAATGGTGCTGTATTATACAAGGGGTATAATTTAATCATTATACATTCTAATTTAATACAATCAAGAAGGTGAATCAAAGAACTTTTGCATGGTTCTATAAATGTGTGCAAGGGGCCTTTGATTTGAAAACAACCCAAATGTAAACTTAACCAACCACTGGCCAGGTGCATTTTCTTTGAATGTGAGGTTTCAATACTGTTTCAGTGAATGTGAGTTTCAAAGGCAGAGAAGTTTTAATGCTACGTCTTGTTTTCATTGAGACTGTATTGCTTTGTTTAGCAAATATCTATCTGTAATCATTGTAGAGGTAAAGCATAAAATAGTATGCACACTTACTGTTTTGAACAGTATTTATGGCAACTGGGGAGAAATAGCCAAGTGATGAGACATTGGAATGGCTGCATGAGGGGGTGGGGGTGGGGGTCTCTGGTTATGCAACCCTCCTGCAAAATATCCTGCAGGCTCCCATGGTTCTTCCCCTTTACACTCATACTTAACATGGGAAGCAATCTTGCTAACCATTTAGATACCAAAGTTAGACATTTCTTATTGGCACATGAGATTTTACAGGAAAATCCTTCCCCAAATTAAATACGATGGACTTGTTTCACTTTACTAGCAAAACTGAGGGTTGCTTTTGTATAATTTTACTTGTTTCTGTTATTACGGAGAACATACAGTTTTTCAGGTGCACTACCACAATATTTAATTTAGGAAAAAGTTTGTAAACAGATTCTAGGTGTGGGTCATCTAATTAAGTACAACAACATCAATTTTAACAGCTAAACACAATGTACAGTTTAAAAAGTATATTCGATCAAAACAGAAATAAACATTTCTAAAGAGGCTCAAGTCTTCCATTCTTCTAAACTGCATTCTGTAAAAATCATCATCACCAGCTTTGTCATCGTCATCATAATAATTTACCAAACCCTTTGTTCAGGCAAGTTGAGCGCCAGAGATAAAATCCTTATAGCATGTAGTGGGTCTGCCTAGGGAATTCACCCAGTACACTATCCCTGATACTTCTTCAGTTACCCAAACCACCTCAATGGGCTCCACTCGGTATGGAATAATTATACCCTTAGGTTCTCTTGGATTTCTAAACCAGCTGTCATATAATAATGTCTAAGCCTAGCTATCCTGTGAAGGAACTTTATTTCTACTACATGCAAGATAATTAAACTCCTCCACCTGAAGTGGTTGCTTCCTCTATGCTGCAGAGAGGGATTCCCTCTTACCTGGGGAATAACCATGACTCTGACTTGGAGGTGCTTATTTTCATTCTGTCTTCACACACCCTTAGATCACATCCTGTCTTCTTTATGTTCAGCCATGGATCACTCCTGTCCATCAAAGATCACAGTCATTTGTGGCTAAGAGGCAGCAAATAATTATGCAGACCTCATGTCACTATATAGTACCCAGAATATAGATGCCCTCAATATCCTGTCCATTAAAATCACAATCAGGGAGAGACACAACACACACCCTTGACAGATTCTTATGCTCACCTGGAATCTGTTTGACTAACTGCTGAGAATGCAGTCGCAGCTCTCCCTCCTCAAACACTAAATGGTATGCAATAATGGCCATGGGACCATCTATTTTTGCAGTACTTCCCACAAGGCATTCTAGGGTGCACTATCATATGCATTTTTCAGGTTCACAAAATACATGTAAACAATATTGGTGAGATCCCACAACCCTTCTTTGTATGGAAGTATCCAGTATTTCATGGCCAGGATGGAATCTGCATTGCTCCTCCTGAATCAAAGACTCATCCATCAGAAGGCATCTCATTTCCATCACCTTATGCTTCCCTAAGGAAGCTAGTAAACATGACCCCAATATAAATGAAGTACACTCTCCATCCTGTCCCCTTTTGAAAACTGGGACCATAGCCCAGTTTGCCAGCGTAAGGATACTAACCCTGTCTTCCCTCCATCATTGATCAAGCGAATTAAACAGGCCACCCCAACGATGTGCAGTGACTTCAGCATTTCTGGATGGATCTCACTCACTCCCACAGTTTACCACAAAAGAACTGTTTAATCACTGCAGTGAACTCATCTGTCTAAATGGATTGAAGTCCACCATCATAGGTTCATAGGTTCATACTAGGCTATCTGCCCTAGGGCATTTATAAGCCTGGCCAGAGTGTGTTTGGCTTTCACCACCCATTTTAAATTAATTTTGCTATGCCCTTTTTTGAGGTTAGTATACTGTGCCTCTGTCTAACAGTGACACAGAAGTGATAACCGGGGTAAACCTACGATCTCCCATCCACTCATCAAGATTCCTCTTGAAGAGAGTCAATGAGGGACTCTGCCTAACCTGGACTGGGATTTTATTCCAGAGTGAAGGGAGCCTCTGGGTTATGAATCTGTCCCTCCAGCATGTCCTATTTATTTCAGTGCTGAGGTTCAAGTCTCTCGAGCGCATAGCTCGATGGGATTTGGATTTTCTGAGGTGCAGCATGTCCATTAATTCCGGGTTGGACATGGCTTTATACGTCAGGCACAGATCGCCTCTGAGCAGGCGGTATGCCACTGAGTAGAGCTGGAGTTTCTTTAACCGGGCAGTATATGGCATCTGTTTGAGCCCTTTGATGCTCTTGGTGAGGTACTTTTGGGGTCTTTCCAGTTGCTGCAGGTGTCTGGTAAGGTACATCCCAAAAGGGCATTGTACTCAATTATGGGCCTGATGAGGGATGAGTAAAGAGGCACGATGACCTCCCCTGATCTAGATGTGAATCCCTTCATGATTAGGTGGGCTATATAAAATGTTTTTCTAACCACTTTGGCCACGTGGTTGTCAAATGAGAGATTGCTATCAACTTGGGTCCCCAGGTCCCTAATTACTTCTTCAGTACTTAATGGATTACCACCTATGTGGTAATTTGTGGGCACTTTGTTTTTGCCAAAGGGGATGACTATACACTTTTTGGCGTTTAGCTTGAGGCCATGGCTCTGGCACCAGTTGGCTGTTTCTATGAGGCCTTTTTGGAGGATGCTTGTGTCGGCTGGAGAGTCGATAATGGCGCCCAGTTTGCAGTCATCTGCGAACTTGGTCAGCCACAGTCCTTCCGTGTTGGCCTGTACCTCCGAGAAATATATACTGAACAAGAGAGGTCCCAGGACTGAGCCTTGTGGGATGCCACTTGTAACTGGTTTGGAGTCTGACATGGCTCCAGCAATTCTAACCATGTGGGTTCTGTCCCTGAGCCAGTTTGCAACCCATCTAGTGTCCAGCACTGCCTCCTCAGGGGAGGGCACGTCCAATGGATGCAGGATTTCCTTAAAGTGTTCCTTCCATCTCTCGACAATGCCTCCAGTTATGGATGGCATTTTCCACCCTTGCTGAGAACAGCCAAGGCAATGTCCCATCTCCCCTTCCTGAGTTATGGGATGGTTTGCCTGAATCTCTCTCAGGCATTCCAAAAGTCATGCTATGTATCTTCTTCAAACTCCTCTCACATACAAACCCTTGCTTTGGCAACTACTGCAGTTGCTATGTTTTTGGTTCATCCGTTCTTATCAGTCAGATCTAGAGATGCCCCACTAGCATTGCATGGATGGATTTTTACTTTAAACTGACAGCATCCTTTACTACTGGTGTCCACCATCCTACAGTTATCATAATGGCAATTAACCATCTTCTGGACACAGTTTCTTGAGGTGTTGAACAGCCATTCAAATTCCACACACTCAATGTGCACTGACATATGAGAGAAGCTCTTTGAAGATAGGAGATGAAGTCATCCCACATAGAAGCATCAGCTAGGTATTGCCAGGAAATCCTTACTACATGTCTGTGCTTATGAATCTCTCCAGCTAGCAACCTATCCACATGACCAATTTTACCACTAATTAGTAATCAGTTGACAGCGTAGAAACTCCCTTGATCTAAGTGTCCAGGATGTGTGGCCTCACATCTGATGACACGGCTACAAATTCAGTCATTGGCTTTTGTACCAGGGTGTTCTGGTACTAAACCCACTTATGAACATTCTTGTGTCTGAACAAGATATTTGTTACTGATGCTACATTAATAGTACAGAAGTCCAACAAGTCACTATATGGGTTTGGATCAGGAAATCCTTACTTTCCAATGACTCCCTTCCAGGTATCTTCAGCACTCACCACATGGACACTGAAGTGTCCTAGCAGAACTACATGATGTACAGATGGTATCCTACTAAGCAAAGCCTGTAAAAGGGCTCAATACTCCAAACAGCTAAGTGCATGCTCAGAAACAGCAGACATTCCTGTCTACAAAAAGTATTATAATGAAGCAAGTTGCTCATTTAATGGCATAAACTCCAACTGAATAGCGCCTAGCTGGGGGATTATGAGTATCCCCATACCCACCTAGAGCCTTGTTGAGGGTCACCTCCAAAGTAGAAGAGAAAAAAAACAGCTCAAGGAGCCTAGCTACAGAACCACTGTTATGTACTGAGGTAAGATCAAATAAGTCTAGCTTGTACTTTCCAACCTTCCATGCGAGCTTCATCTCCTTCCTCAGCTGTATGGTGACAATCTGCTTCACAAGATACCAACAGCCATGATTACGATGAGTATCATCTGGACAGATAGATTCATCTTTGATATTTGCAGATGATGCTATCTTCTTAGCCTCAAGTGACTATGATGTCCAGCATACACTAGAGCAATATGCTGCTGAGTGGCAATTGAATGGGATGAAAATCATCACATCCAAATCAGATGTCATGGTACATCTCAAGACAAAAGTTGTATCTCCATGTAAAGGGCTAGTGGATACATCAGGTGGCAGATGGTTTTGTTCATATCACAATTGGCTATTGGGAGACTGGCCACAAATAAAAGAGGTTCTCAGAGTACAGCTACTGTTCCTCTATGTTGAGAGGAGTCAGTAAAGGTCTGGATGCATTTGGAGAGTACCATCTGCATGTGTCCAACAGTAGGTGTACCACTATAGCCTACTAGGAAGAGGCACGGAACATTTTAAGGGACTGCAATTCTAAGCTTAATTATGAACACCTGGAAATCTCATAGAATGAGCTGGAAACAGTTGCTGAGAATAGAAAGTCTTGTCTTCCTTGCTCAACTTGCTACCATCATTTCCCCCACCAGGAAAAAATTGTTTAGAAAATGATAATATGGATGATGAAGATGATGACGATGATGATTCAGAGTATATTGCATTTCACAGAGCAGAAGGTCTTCTTGAAGAATGTATTGCATTTCGGTTTCAGTACCAATATACAGGGCTAAATCAGTAATCATGACTCAAAATGATTTCTTAATTCTTTTTTGTTTTCTTACTGTGGTTTTCAGAATACATTTAACATGAATTCTATAAGTTGTTACTACAAGAAAAAAAAAACAGGAAAGCAAAAGCTGTGTCAGATTTTCCTGAAGCTGTTATGTTAAACTTAAAGCCAACTCCATTACAGAAAAACAAGTACAAAATTTATGAAACATCTTCTCAAAGTTAGCTTCATGTTGTCATGGTGAATACAGGTGGCATAAAATGGCTTACGCAAGGCTTTTGAAAATGCAGACATGTTCTTTCACTATTAATTGATATGAACATATCGCCTACTGCCAATTTTCACACCACCAAGGGGCTAGTCCTGACACTGCATATATTCTGTGGTTCATGTTCTCCTATCTAGCGAATACAGCACATCACAGCTGAGGCCTAAAATGAATGGTCTACACAGCTTTTCCTCCAATCAGGACAACCAGGCATCTGTGTTGCTTCTCATGGCTTTGCTTATTTTCGGGTATACTCTTGCTACATCTTTTAAGTTTGGCTAGGAGGGCATGGTCTGAACCTTCCTTTCTTTAGGCAGAGGCACCCACCACATTTTTCAGAGGAACCTCACATGGACAAGGGGACAACATGCAAACTCCACATAAACATGACCAGAGGCCAGGATTGAACCCAGAACCTTATACCAATGAGGTGAAGACCATACCCATTATGGCATAGTGTCTTACATCTAGACAACTGTATGAGAGAAGACCTGTGATGGTCAGGCATGACTGTCAAAGAAGGAAGAACACTGGCTCTGAATCAACATAGCAGATGACATCTGACACAATACCCAGACCTTGTGTCTAAAAAAAATGGAGAAAGGAGTGGCTGATCACGGTGATGACAATCTCGCTACTAGTTGCTTGTCTATCATTTTAGAACTATGGAATACCACTGCTTTGTCTTGTTGTGTCTGTATACTTAAAGGTGCTATGCAGAGCTGGCTGGTTATTTGTATGAATTGTCTGGGATTACTTCACACTTTGCAAAATGTTTGTCAGATCTGTTAGCTGGAGTTAGAAGATTTAAAAATGGAGGAATATCGTGAAGTAAAATGGTCACTGTGTCATGGGATGAAAACTGAGTGGGACAGAAGGATGACAAGAAAGTGTGGACTCTCAGCTGAACAGTGGTCATTTCATTTTTTATGAAGCCAAAGTATTTTTCAAGATACAGAGGAAGGGGAGCATTGGAAAGAAAAATCTAGAAGTTAAAAAGTTCTCTATTTAAATAAATGAGGAGTCTTGTTTTACGGGTACTTAACATTATGTCTGTAGTAACAACAAAGGGCAGTTTTTATGAATAAAAACAAGTCAAACGCTGGCATTTGTTTCATGCAGAAACTGCACTTTTCATAGGAATGGCTGCTAAAATGGCAAAATCTAAGACAGGGTGAATCATTTTGGTTACGTGATACCAGTGAGTCTGAATATCAATATAAACATACTCAGATTACAAACAGGCAGGATTTTATTAGCAGACATGGTTTGGATTATTGCTGTGTGGGATTAAAAACTATACCCTACAAGGAAGAATATTTATTTATTCATTCATTTATTCATTCATTCATTTATTTATGTAGCTTGTTTTTGTTTACTGGGAAAGTCCAACTGGTTAATATTCATTTTCAGGGAGGCCAGGGAGGAAAAACTCCATTTGCTTACATTGCAGTATACTAAGTTCCAGTTAAACACAGAGCAGTTACATTTCTATTTACATTTATACACAAACATTAATTACATTTATACATTTTAAGATTTTACAGAGGTGGAAGTTACTAAAGAGAAAGCCCACATGCAACTTAGTGAATTTTACAGGCAGCAGTTATGTATAAAAATCGTTTTGTCATTTCAGTGAGAGGTTGAGAGTATAACGTTTAAGGAGAGTATTTGGGGAGAATCATATAGTGAACACAAAGTCTCAGCCTTATGATGAGGATATGCAGGACCAGGATTGGTTAAGATGCTGTTTAAGCAGTGGTTTAACACTACTGAGTTTATCAGGGAGTTTAATATGTGTGGGGGTACTATTCCAGACTTTAGCTACATACTGGGAGTACATCAAGTCTCCTGCAACATTATTTGACTTATTTGTAAGTAATAAGAATTTGTTACTAGAGTGGAAGTCCCTTGCTGGACTGTAGGTCAGTAATAAGTTTTGTAGTGCAGGGCATTTTTCTGGATGATGTATATGTTTGTGTGCTTTAGTTGGTTGTGTAGTTCAAACCAGTTTAATTGCTTTAAGCTATGGCAATGGTGGGTCCTATGAGGGAGACTGGTGGCAAATCTAGCTAGGAGGCAAGTTTCTTTCTTTGAGTATCATGTAAGTTTGTTAGGATAGGAGCGACATGTAAGAGAGTTGGCAATAAGAAAGCGGTGGCTAGAGTTTTTCTTGCAGCATTTATAAGGGATCCATTGATCCTATAAAGGGAACCTAGTTTCTGGTGAGTAGATTTAATGGTGTGCAGTATACGCTTGTCATATTTGAGACTGGCATCTATTCATAGCTGGCTTTAGGCACTAGAGAACCCTGCGGTCGCTGGGAGCCCCCTATTTCTGGAGGGCCCCCCAACCACAGCAAGTTATCTTATCTTGATATTTTGTAACATGTCTGTCAAACCAACAAAACCTAATACAACAATCTTGTATACTTAATAAACCAGCTGGGTAATAACTCTTATTTATATCTCCTTTAAAATTCACAGATATATCTGGTTATACTAACAGTGTTTTATCAAGTAACAGGCTTCACAATTCCATTAAATATTTTACCACTGACATAGTGCCCCTAGCTTAGTTAAACCCTGCTGGTGGATGTTTTTTCCACTAACAACAACAACAACAACAAACTAACAACATAGCCATCTTTAGGTACTTGCAATACCTGTGGCTGCAGGGGGGCCCTAAATCATCCTTAACTGTGTGTGGACCTCACAAAAGCTGTTGCTGGTTGGGGAAAATGAAGAGAAAAAAATGCATTAATTTCCTTATTATGCTTTTTAACCTGAACAGGGTTGTGTTATGACCCTAACAAGATAAAGCCAATAATGAACATGAGCAAGAAAAGCACTAGAGAGATCAACAGGCCAGAGTGACCAATCTCATTGCAAACCTTGGACTTTAAGAAGAGCTGATGCTTGGAGTTTTCAAGGATGTTTTTCTCTTTCTGGAAGTTTTATAAATACTGGCAGAACACCAGATACTATAACCCTCAACCACGGCCGGCCTTAGGCATAGGCAAACTAGGCGACCACCTAGGGCGCCATTCAGGCTGGCCTCATAAAGGGTGCAAATTTCATTTATTTATTTAGTATAATTAATTTTTCTCATTCTGTAAATTTGCGCTCTTCTCGGTGCCCTGTCTCTGAGTGTGTCCCAACTGTATTGTGGTGTTTGCACCCTCCCCCCACTTCTGTAGTTCTGTCCAATGGCGCCAGAACCATAGGACGAGGGGAAGGGCGAACACTCTCCCACTTTTAAAGCTGTGGGTTGATCGGAAGGCTTCAGCAATTAAAAAAAAAGTGGTGCAAGCGTCTTCTGCTTTAAGGTGGACCATGAGTGGCAAACATGCACACCAACGTGGATGGAAATACATTCCGGACTTGCGCACGGAATTTAAGCTAGCAAGTCTGTTTAATTAATCTTCATGGATCTGAGCAACGGCTGCCTGTTTTCATGCATCTGGGATGATGCAACTGCCAATAGAGGTGTTGAACATTAGCAACATTAGTTCTAAAATGCTTATTTTTAATTTTGCAAAAGACTGCTCCAGAAGCATTAACTGTCTCACAGAGGCTGTACATGGTATTATCCTGATAACATCCATAATATAACCATGGGAGCTGTTGTATTCACACTGTTTTAAATGCGTACTATCATTACTCTTTTAAAAGAGAAAATGCTAACAAGATATGCATGAAACCTATTACTATTCTCCTCAACAGCACTAGACTCCTCCTTTTAATCAAAAAGCTAAGTCCCTCCTGTTTCATGTGTCTCATTTGGTTTATATAGTTATATAACCACTTAGATTTGACTTGGTTGACTAAGTTTTGTTCAAATCTACCATCTAACATTTTAATCAGCATTTTTAACTTGGGTGGCTCTCTCTTAGTTTCTAATAATTTTCTCTCACTAGGGAACATCCAAGTCTTTAATCATGCCTTTATTTCCCTTTATACTTTGTAGTTAGGTTATAATCCAACAGTAAAAGCATGTTTATGTTTTACTTCTTATTTGTCATGTACTTCAAAACATTTCAGTAATACACCCTCTAAGAACAGCATAGAAAATTTCAGACCTCTCTGTTGTGTCCTTACCTTTAATCTCTCTAGTCCACTGAATTACTTTATGTTTGATTACTAGGTTTGTGGAATGATTCAAGAAATATACTTTTCACTCACAGTCTGAGCACAGGAAAATGTGGAGTCAAATATAAGCATTAAACAACAGCCAACGCATACTTGAAAGAGGAATACCTTTGTGTCAATACTGAGTAGGTAGTTTGACATTTGCTATTCTGTCACTACAATAACTATTAGCTTCTTACATAGCTTCCTCAACCAAGCACTGAGTGCAATAAAATAAGATGATCACACAATACTATTAATAGAACTATGTGGATGTTTAGGTGAATTTTTGACAGGAGTAAAGAATTAGACATTAAAGGAATATTTTAATTCAAGCTAAGCTAAAAAGAGAATTTTGCACTGCAAAACATATTACAAAGAAATTAGAGTAAGACCTAAACTATCATCATAGGTTGAAAAACTGAAGAACTAGAACAGTATGAGTTGTTCACGTGGATTAAAATGTTTTATACATTTGGCTCTCTGAGGAAAAAGACAATGATATGAGCTTGAAATGAAGAATTTGATTTTTTTCTTCCTGATTAACCACTTCAGTAGCATGTACCATGTTCCATGCAGCTGAAGTAAATTATAGTGTTCTGGCGCCACTTTCTTTATAAGCTGCACAACTGATCACACATGATAATCATGCTTCCACCATAGTCTGGAAATCTTTCTATCTGGCCCAGTTAATTTCCAAGGGAATATCTTCCAGATCCAGAGGAGTCATCCTACTACTGTACTCTTCATCAGAACCATCATGAAATACAATACTCCCTTTGAAATGTATAAGTCCAAGTATATCATTCAAGTGGATGGGCCACAAAGATTTCTAAGATTTCTAGCAAAGAAAACCAAAGATGTTAAATCCTTTGACTATCTTGATAGATTTGCATGTATCTTCTTACACTCAATAAGTGCCTGACTTCTCCAAGATGACCTGTATCTCATTTTTTGAGCAGCGAAGGACCCAATCCTATTTGCCCTCCTGTTGCTTCACTAACTAGTGGTTCTCAAAACAATCATACTAGGCATCTAAATTTCCAACAACAAATTAACAAGACCCACTGTAGGGATAGTTTTCTTAAAGTTTTACTAGCCTATGGAATAAGTTACCACTACAGGTCAAAGTGCTATTATAACTACCTTTAAGCTTATTCTTGATGACTGGAAGGATAGTCACAAACCTATGCTATTTTTTTTTAAATTATTATGATTATTATTACTATTATTATTTTTTACAAGAAACATCTTTATTAAATGATCATGTATGACATAGGCAAGCATACGTTTACAAAAAGGAAAATAAACCATGTTGACATAATTTTTGTTGCAAACATCATACATCACAAACCATACTGACATAATTTTAGTTGCAAACATTATACATCACTAATAATCTATCCAGTCATTGTCAGCCAAACATTACATAGCTCATTCAAATTCTGCCTTCTTTTAAACCCAATTTTTCCCTTGTATGTACTGTTCCCACAAATCCCTGAGGCTTAAGCTACTGTACATAGGGAGGAGAAAGGTTGTAATTCTACTTTTACTGAGCTGTAAGACTCGCTCGCCTACCCGAAAGTAAATTAAACTTTTTAGATTAACTTAAGCAACCCTTTATAACAAGGCATATGGGCTTCTATGTTCTGAGGACATGACCTTTATAGTAAAATATGTGTGAAGGAGCAACAGATAAAGCAAGTTTATTAAAGAAAAATTCCGCCTTCACTTACAGTTAATCTACATTGCAAGGTATCTTTTCTTCCTATGCATTTAAATAATTGAAGGAAATAACTGGAATGCCTTTCTTGGGGAGTAACCTGCCTGTGGGTGTGCCTCAAATAGAAGTGTTTCATGAGAATGGTGTGGGTGGGGCTTAAGGGGCACCACAGCACTACTTCACCTAGGGCGCCATTTCAGCCAAGGCCGGCCCTGCTCTCAAATTCTTTGCTGAAGAATTCAGCCAGTGCCATAAATAATAGCAGAATAAAGGTCCAAAATCAGAAACATGCCTTAAATATTATTCTAATTCACTTAAAAAGTTAATAGAATAACACCTTTTGCATCAACATGCATTTTTGGACAATAAGAACTATAAAACTCTGTCTGGATTTATTGATTGTCTGTAATCCTGAATGATTTATCAGCAAATCAAACTTTTTATGATGGACAGAGCAAAATTATGAGCAAAATGTGTGAATTCAGGGACAGTGACAGATATGCATTTACTCCTCAGTGAGGTAAATAAAAGTAACTTACTTCTGCAGCTGTTTGATGACTGCTAAATGGCAGTCAATGATTTGGTGTTGCAGTATCATTGTTGTACAATGTATTGCCATTTGCTGAAATAAGTATGAAACTGGTATTGCTATGGCTTATGCTTGTGTGTGTCTAAACATATCATTGATTTTTATCTGTGAACACACCAGATAATGCCAGCACATATACATTATTATATTGGATATCAGGAAAAATGCGGATAAGTAATTTTATTTATTTATTTATTTGACAATTGTTAACGGGGAAAGTCTGACTGGGTCAGAAATCCATTTTCAGTGGAGGCCCGGGGAGAAAAGCTCCACAATACCAAAAGATCAAAAATATACAGAGCATTATATTTCAATTTCAAAGGTATGGCATAAAATATATCACAGAACATTCAGGCACTTTGATCTTGTAAAAATTCTGTGGTCCCCACCCCCAGACTGTATAAATGGATTCAGGGGGCTTCCTTAATCATCCTTAACTGTGTGGGGGCCCCATAAACGTTGTTGTTGGTTGAAGAAAAAATGTATCAATTGTCTAATTACAATCTTTAACCAGAACAGGGCTATGATATAACCATGTTAGGATAAAGCTGATAATGACCTCTGCTCTCATATTCTAAAACCAGCCCTGCTCAGATGTGTGTGTTTACAGAAAGCTGCTGTAGGTTATATGGGGGAGGGGGCTGGAGATGGTCTGGTTATTGTTTTTTTCATTTTCATCATAGTCAAACTTTAGAGTTGTGCACAGGAGTCCATTATAGCTTGTGTTTGCGTTGATGACAGTGTGGTCATTGTTACTTTTCCTCACAGACCTCAGAGGTGTACAAAGGTTATTATAACTTGTGTAGGGGCAGAATACTGTCTAGGAGCAACAAAGTTGAATACATTACAGTAATCATTATTTTTTTTCACTTTCCTCACAGTTACCTTAGTCATAACTTCTGTTCAAGCCATCATTGATGAAAAGATTGTGTAAAAAGAAAATAAAAAAAACTTTAAAATGCAGTTCAGAGCACACAGAAAGTTACGGCTTACTGAAAAACCTGAAGAGTAAAGTAATTGTGAGAAAAGGAAGAAAAAAAGTAATGTGCATGGTATAGGGAGACCAAGATGGGGGAAAACATAGGGGAGGACCAGAGGGTGTGTGTGGGGGGCCGAAATAGTAGGCCTAAGGCTCCATTTCACCTAAGTCCAGACCTGTACATAGAGCTGTTGTAATGTATTACTGTTGCAAATAAATGCCAGCAACTGTAAATGTCCCTTTGTGTGGTACATAGGCTTTTGTAATGTAATAGTATTGTAGCTACAGGTAATTCTGTGCGTAGTACACCTAAAAATTTGCAGTATGAACTAAAAGGTTGCTTAGGAGGGGTGGCAGCGACAGGGTGATCCTTAGACAGGAAGTGCCTAGGGCCTCCAACTTAACATTTGCTGGGGGGCCCCAAAATGCTAATACCGACCCTGCATCTATTATAACACCTAGAAGTTTCCTGTGAGTTACAGTTTCAATGACAGTATTACTTGCTGACTTTATGATAAAAAAATTGCTTTTGATAAGGCAACGTTTTGAGGTAAAAAGCATTAACTTAGTTTTCTTGGGGTTGAATAGAAAGTTTGATTCTTTGAGGCAGGTTTCTATAGAGGAGAAAGATTTTTGGGTAATGTCTTGGAGCTTATTTATTGTTGAGGCCACACATATTAATGTTGAGTCATCTGCATACTGAACTACACTAGCATGGTGTGTGGAGGTTATTAATAAATACAATAAATAGGACAGGACCCAGGATAGAGCCCTGCTTGAAAGGATGAGTAGGCCTGTTGCCTTCCAGATAGATAAATAAGAAACCACAACTAGGAGTATTCTGAAAGTCCTATTGAGGAGAGTCAAAGGAGCAGTTGCTGGAGTGACACAGTATCAAATGTCTTTGACAAGTGTAAGAACATGGTGGACACAAGCAGAGCATTGTTCCTATGTTGGTTTATTATATTGGTAACATGTAGTAGAGCAGTAGTGATGTTGTGCTGAGGCCTAAATCCATGTTGTGTTATTGAGACCTGGTTATTTGAGGTTAGGTATTGTAGATTGGTGCTAAAGTCATGGCCTTAAAGTCAATGCAAAAACATGCATTATCATCCCTTTCAGTAGGAGTGATGCCCCTGCTAGCTACCACATCAGTAACAACACCCTAAGCACACACTCAGTGGTGAGAGACCTGGGCACACAGGTTGACAGCAACCTTACCTTTGATCACCATGTCTCCACAGTGGTAAGAAGGGCATTCTATGTTGCTCATCTCATAAGTAAGGGCATTGCCTCCAGAAAAAAAGAAGCTATAACCTCCCCTGTAGTCTTCCCTCATCAGGCCAATAATTAAGTACAATGCCCCTTTTGGTATGTACCTTTCCAAGCACCTACAGAAAATAGAGAGACCACAAAGGTTCTTCACAAGGAAAATTCAAGTTCTTCAGCATCTGTCCTATGAGGACCATCTGAAATCACTGTCACTTTATTCTGTTTCATACAGATTGCTCAGAGGTGGTCTCTGCCTTGCATATGGTGATCTTTGACCGTACTTTATTGGAAATGCTGCATATCCGTAAGTCAAATGGTACACGGGTTACTCACTCTAAAGGCCTTAACCTGGTATGTGACATTAATAGAAGCTGGTGGAGGGATAGATTTGTCTCTCAGAGGTTACCACACTTTTGGAACAGACTTCTGCTTCATATCAAACAGAGCACCTCATTGGCCCTCTTCGAACGCAATCTGGATGATTGGATGGGAAACCGTAAATTCACCCCAGGGGTTTTACCTATATCCCTCTTGGACAGGGGTGATAGGTGCTGATTGTGGAAATAAGGGTAAAACTTGGCTAGACTTGTAAGAGCCCTAGGGTCATTAGCCTAGTAACCTCCTAAAATCCTATGATCAACTGCATATGGATGCCTTTCTCTAATATTTTGCAGAGGGGGGACAAGAATCACTGTTGGTCTATAATTATTAAACTCTGTAGATGTGCCATCTTTGTGCATTGGTATGATGCAGGATTTTTTCCACAGTGATGGGATGTATTTTCTGCTACAGACCTATTAATTAGTGTGGACACAAGGAAGGCTATGAGTTGGTCTACAGTTACAGAAGTAGTTTTTAGTTTAAGGATCAACTTCCTTATGAGCAAGGTAGGTACTGAACTAGAACTGAAGAGCTGTGGGTGGTTTTGACTGGACAGGGATAGATAAAGCTAATTCTTTATTTTCAGTAAGTACTGCTTGATTTCTTCCTAACTTTAGAATATCTGCCTAAATACTTCACCCTTAAATTTTCAGGGTCTACGTATTAGTTTCCCCTCCAGTGTTTGGCGGTGCTCTGTACAGACTCAGACACTTTGAGTGACATTTTTCCTGTAAAAGGCTTCAGTACTTAATATATTGAACTCATATCTAGGCATGCCTAAAGGTCAGGTCCCTGTGTTTTCTCCTGTCAACCTGGTGAACTTGGGCATCGTGAGGCAATGTAGCAACTGCCTCATGTATACAGACAACCCTCTCCTCTTACCTCCCAGCACTATGACTTGTGAGAGATGCACATACATAGCCAAATTGCAAGCCAAGCACTCTCCAGCCAAGAATGGATTAGCCAGTTTAGAGGAGAAGGTTAACACCTGCACCACACCACATTCAACACATAGCCCTCCAGAGTTTACACCACCACAACTCTCACACAGTAACACAAAACACACACCTACTTTCGTGGAGGCTCTCAATAAAAATCTGCCCAAACAACAGAGACCTCCGAGGCAGAAAAGCAAACAACCACCACATCCCAGGACAAACCATGAGACACATAGCTCACATAAACAGTGTGCCACTCAGCCAAAGCCCATAAGACAAAACAACTTACCCAATACACTAGTCATAGGTGACTCAATAGTAAGGCACACTGATGTCCCACTCACGAGGTTGAGTAAGGAGATAGTTATGGTCAGCTGCCAGGATCCACCACATAATGCACGCACTTCGGTCACTCCACAACAGGTATAAATATGACTCTGTCATTGTCCATGTTGGTGTGAATGACCTGAGACATACCTCCCTGGACTACATGAAAAGAGACATAGAGGAGCTCTTGGATCTTGTAGCCCAGGCAGGTATGACCCTATCTCTGAGTAGCATCCTACTGTCACCCAGAATGATAGCACAGTACAAGAAGAAAATGATTGACTTCAACAACTGGATAAGTTTCTGGTGTCATTCTAAGGGGATCCAGTATCGGTCTCCTGGGATGACATGATTGACAGACGTCGATGCTTCGCCAGAGATGGCCTGCGCCTGTTAACCCAGGGATTCCGGATACTGGCCAAGGCTCTTGCCACCCCTATACTGCCTTTTCTAGGCAGTGTCCTGAAGACAAAATTACCACCATAACAGCTACAAGCAAACAAAATCTGAGGGTTATGCTACTCAACGCTAGAAGTCTAAATCTCAAAATGCACTCACTCAAAGCACTCCTTAAAATGGGGAACATCGATATCTGTGCAGTGACTGAGACCTGGTCCAAGGCTCCGGAGAGCACTCCAGCACTACCAGGCTATAATTCATACCACACCTTTTGGCCCCTAAACCTGGACCGAAGTACTAAAGTTGGTGGTGTGTCCACATTCATAAAGGATATGCACACCTCCGGACTAGTAGCCCAACATAACGCATCAGAGATACTTCAGGTACAACTAAAACTGGGTAAAACTGCAATCTAGGTTGTAGCCTGCTATAGATCCCCCACCATGTCCCAAGACTCCCACTCCACATTCCTAAACACACTGGAAAATATTAGGGTACAACCCAATACCTTTATACCGGGAGACTTTAACAACTCCTCCATTAACTGGGAAAATTACTCATGTACCAACACACTTGCTCAACGTTTTCTGGAATTCATTAATTCCAACGCCCTGGACAAACTCATTCTTACTCCTACCAGGGGTAGAAACATCCTTGACCTGGTCATTACTAACATGGGCAACTGTTGCTCTACACCAGTAATCAACTCCTCCCTGGTCAGATCTGACCACAAGCTAATCACCATGGATATCCACATCCCACTCTCACCCACCCCAAAGAAAACCACTGTAAAAAACTTCTCCAAAGCCAATTTTGGGCTTCTAAAAACAGAGGTGGCTAACGTCACGACACCCATGCAAATGGAAAATAGGTGCATGACTGCTGAATCATACACCAATGCACTGTATGAGCACATACACAAGTGCATGGAATGGGCCATACCAAACAGAACCAAGATGCTCTCCTCCAAAAAAAGGAAGCCAATCCGGTGGTCCCCCACCATACACAAACTCTACAACAGAAGGAAACAACTGCTGCAGAAAAAGGTAAATTCCCAAGACTGGAAAAACTCCCTTGTTAGCCTCAGCAAAAAACTGAGCTCCATCATCAGATCCTCTAAAGCTAGCTATGAAAACAAAATTGCTGCAGATTCTAAAGACAACTACAAGGCATTCTATAGTTATGTCAAGAATCTACATGGCAATACGCAGATCTGCTCTGAGTTACACCACAATGGCAATACGTATATAGAACCAACTGATATTGCCAACATACTGGCTGACAGGTTCAGTGTGACCTTTACCCCCCTTTCACCCCCTAAAGGGCCTATCACAATACCTGAGGAATGCCAAGTCCCTATTAACACAGCTACACAGGTAAAAAAACACACTCTCCAAAGCCAAGAATACAGCTTCCATGGGACCTGATAATATTCCTGGCTGTATTCTACATTTATTTATTTATTTATTGCATTTGTTTACCGGGAAAGTCCACTGGGTCTAAAAGAGCCCATTTTCAGTGGAGGCCCCGGGAGAAAATCTCCGACAAGTACATAGATGCAGAAAAAAAAATTAAACATTAATTGGTACAGAAGTACAAACAGTGTTACACAAAGTGGTTACAGTAATATATACAGAATATATAAATAAGTCAGGAATTTAGTTGGTTGCCAGATTAATTCAGACTTGTAAAAATGGAGATAAATTAATCAGCATTATTGTGCCAATATCAACAAGTGATGAAAGAAAAAATAAATAAATATGGAGAAAGTATCATCAGTCACTAGTAATAAAAAGCATAAGAATTTAGTTATAATAGAAGGAGAAGGAAGAGGTTAGGTTATAGAGCAGGTACATAGCCAGGAAGAGTTGAAATGATTTTTCAGTGTTTGTTTGAAGGTGGTGGTGCTGCCCGTATTTCTTATAGAAGGAGCAGGCGAGTTCCATAGTTTGGCGATGG
This sequence comes from Protopterus annectens, assembly GCF_019279795.1. NCBI lineage: Eukaryota > Metazoa > Chordata > Ceratodontiformes > Protopteridae > Protopterus > Protopterus annectens. Next base: position 290,992,578 of record NC_056740.1, read on the forward strand.
TGAATTGCATGGAATACATGAATTACAAAGTGAACTGGCACCACACCTGAGTACGCTGTTCAATCACAGCCTCATTTCAGGCTTTGTTCCTACTGAATGGCACACTGCTACGGTCATCTCACTCCACAAAGGGGAAGCGACTGCAGACCCTGGGAACTACTGCCCCATTAGCCTGATGAGTCTGATATGTAAGGCTATGGAGCGCATCATCATGGACCTTATAATTAAGGACACAGGGAACCTCCAAACTCTGGACCCCACGCAGTTTGGGTTTGTGAAAGGTAGATCATGCCTGCTCAACCTGACAGACTTCTTTGAGTCTGTCAACAGAGCTGTGGATGAGGGAAAGGTAGTTCATACAGCCTACCTAGATCTTGCCAAGGCCTTCAGCACCATCCCTCACTCAGGAATCATAGATAGACTCACTAAAGTAGGCATAAACCCCTATGTCATAAGATGGGTTGCCAACTGGCTCACTGATAGAACCCACACTGTGAAAGTAGCGGACTCCAAATCTGACTACCGACCAGTTACACGTGGTGTCCCACAGGGAATGGTCCTAGGTCCTCTCTTGTTTGGCATCTACTTCTCTGTAGTTCAAGCCAATACAAAGGGACTCTGGTTGACCAAGTTCACAGATGATTGCAAACTGGGAGCCATTACAGATTCTCCAATTAATGTAAACATTCTGCAAAAAGGTCTCACTGACACCAATGACTGGTGCCAGAACCATGGTCTTAAGCTCAATGCCAAAAAGTGCATTGTCATTCCATTTGGGAAAAATCCGGTACCCTTGAACTACCACATAGGTGGTAGTTCACTAAACACCAAAGGTGTGATAAGAGATCTGGGGACACAGGTTGACATCAACCTCTCCTTTGATAACCACAGTGCCACTGTAGTCAGAAAGTCCTTTTATGTGGCACATCTCATTACAAAAGGTTTCTCATCCAGTAAGACAGAGGTCATAATCCCCTTCTACTCGTCCCTCATTAGACCTATTATAAAATACAGCACCCCATTTGGTATGTACCTCACTAGACACCTGCAACAACTGGAAAGGCCACAAAAATACCCCACTAAGAAGATCTTGGGCCTTACATGACCTATATGAACAGACTCAAAAAACTCCAGCTATACTCTGTCTCTTATCGCCTACTTAGAGGCGATCTCTGCTTGACCTACAAAGCCATGTCTGTCCAAGAGCTGCTAGATATGATACACCTAAAGAAATCCCAATCCCTTTGTGCCACATGCTCCAGGGACCTAAACCTCATTACCACAATAAACAGAACATACTGGAGGGACTCCCATACTCTGGAACAAACTTCCCATTCACATCAAGCAGAGCACTTAACTGGCCCTCTTTAAGAGAAATCTTGACAAGTGGATGGGCAATAGAAAGTTCACCCTGGGGATCACTTCAGTGGCCTTGCTTGACAGGGGCACTGGGAACTAACTTTGGGCAGCATGATGCCAGGGGATCTTCTTGGGCTAGGCTTACATAGGCTCCAGGTCCACTAGCCTAGTACGTACCTATGAACCTATAACAGAGATAATATTGATTACATAAAGTAGGAATTAAACTGTTTGGGGATAGAGTCTGTTGTATTGTCTGTTTTTGGAAAGGGAGTGATGGTCTTGCCAGGGTTGAGTGGTTTATTTAGTGATGACCAAAAAAGTTTAAGGTTGTTTTTATGTTTGTCTTGTAGGTTGGTATAGTATCTTTGCTTATCCTGTTTGACACTGAGCTTTGCAAGGTTTCTAAAATATCTATATTGCTGAAAGGCATCTATTTTTATATCAAATTGTCCAGGCTTTATCCCTTTTGCCATGATTTTACTTTTGTTTCTTTTGTCAGCCATGGTGCAGGGTTGGACTTTACTCTTTTATTACATACTGGTGCTAGATTATTTAAGGTCTCTAAGAATATGTTATTAAAGTGTTTACAGCAGTATCTAGTAGCATTGTTCTAAGTACATTTCAGTTAAATTATTTAGTGCTTCCTTGAAAATATATTTGCTGATATTGGTTATATTCCACATCTGATTATAGATAATATGTTTACCTAGGTTATGATGAGTTCTAATAACATATGATGGTATGTGGTCACTTATGCTATCTGAGAGGCAACCTACTTTTGACAGTTTGTCTGGTTTGTTTGTAAGAATCCAGTCTAATGTTGAGTGTTTCCCTGAAGTATTATTGACTGTAGTAGGTATCATTATTAATTATCTGAAGTTGAACAAGTTTACGGATTCAGTGGGGGGTAGTGTAATTTATGTATTGCCAGTCTATAGTTAAGTCTCCATGTATTATAGTTTTGTGGTTAATTTCTTGGGATATTCAATACAGGATGCTTTCAGCAGTATCAGTGTTATTCCCTGGTGGTATATAAATTGCTGTTAAACATAGTTTACCTATTGCTGATTTTAGGCGTGTTATTAGAAGTTCAGTATTGTTAAATGTGGGTATTTCCTGTGGAAGTAAGGTGATGGTTAAATAATTTCTTATAGATGATTGCTACACCACCTGCACACTAGTTTTGTCTTTCATGCCTGAGTATATTGTATCCAGGGGTGATCTCATTAACCCATACATCAGGAGTGTATGTGGCAAGGTAGGCATGTATGTCATGGATTTTATTGGACATGCTTCTTAGGTTCGTATCTAGTAAGGCGAGCTCGGCTTCTGTTTTTTTTGCTGAGATGTATTAGGTGACTGGTTTATTTTGGGGTTGGAAGTGATGGTTTTATGAACAGTGGGACCTGGGTTGGAGGGAATATCTCCATTAAGTTTTCTTTATTGATATTTTACAGTGGGAAGAGTGCGACCAGTTATATTTTGGTCTTGGTTTGGTATTTGACCATAAATTTGGATACTTAGTTTTGAGATAGTTATAGATAAATAAATCAGATATAGTTTGTTTGTAGAGATAGGTTATGGAGAACGGCAGGCTGCATAGATGTTGATATTCTTTGTGATGATTGGTTGAAATCCTAAGAATTTGAAGAAGGTGGATTTGATAACTGGTGATGAAGGCTAGTGGAGTGAGGAAGAATAGCAAAATAATTTGAGTTAGGGGCATCTTATTTAACTTGGATTTTATCTTCATTGTAAATAAGGATTAGAAAATGTTAGGAGTGTACTGGTTTGGTTGTAGAGATTTAATTTGATAGTTATAGGGGGCAAGGATTAAGGCAGCTTGAGAGAGAGTGTTGGGTGGTAAACAAGAGTGAGTGTTACTTTTGGCAACAATTCTGTTGATTGTTTTCTTCTGGAGGGAACTAATGGTGTTTTCAGGAATATGTGGGTGGTGCTATGGAAGTATAAATGTAGAGTAAGACGAGGTGGATGGGAACTGGGGGTAGGGTAGTGGAGCAGAGCAAGCCTGAATGTTAGTAAGGGTGAAAGAAGTGGGTTGAGAACTTGGCAAAGAGACAGAGGGAAAAAAAACACAATCAGTGACTTAGCTTCAAATCTGCTGAGAGATAAGTTAAAGGAACAATACAGTTTAAAAGGCCTCTGAGCTAGTAGATGAAGTCTTGATTTTGTTGCTGTAGGACATGATTTAAGTAGAAGAGTTAGTTCAGTATCACCTTGACCTGACTAATGTTGGGTTACCACCTGTCCCACTTTGAGAGGGTCAGTCCCTCTTTAGGCAGTTGTGTCCTGACAAAAAATATTAAAAAGGGAAAATGTCCTGAGATTGTAGGACATAATTATGTCCCATATTATATGTAATAGTTGCATAAAATAGTTATTTCTGTATCTAAAATACCTAAATGTTACAAGAAACATAATAAGCAACTAAACTGCTACAAGAATAAGCTTTTATTTAGGAAAAAAAGTTACGTTCTATCCTTTGTACTGACCGTGGGTATGTGTCGGCCTGTAAAATCTGATGTGTGTCCCGAAAATGTCCCACTTTGGCCATTTGAAAAGGTGGCAACCCTAGACTAATGGTGATAACTGTAAAACATTGCACTTGACTGAATAGCAAATAAGTGAAAAAGAATTTAATCATAGTATATACGTAAGTACCAAAATATATATTATCTGGGATGATTTCAGTACAGTTCTGGACAGTTTAAGACCGGAGTTAAGAAAAGCATGTAAAGATATGGCAAGTGTGCTCATTTTAATAAAACCATACGATTTACTAAATGCATGTAAGGATGGTAAATTTAAATCTGTGAAGCAGTCAATGGACAATGATACCCTTTAAAATGGTTACATTAACTGGCATGGATTTACTGATCTTGCTGGGCTGGTAGTACAAGATAAGGAGCTGCCAAAAGAAGCAAAAACAAACACTTAGAAGTTGTCTAACACACTGCTATTCTCTAAGACATCCTTAGAGGATATACAGTTTAAGAATTTCACAAATATGACAAGATTTTTGCATGTACAATATTAAAAGTATATCATTTTTTATTTATCTGTTGACTGGGTTAGAACCACTAGGCTTGTAGTCCCTGTCCAGGGGAGACCTGAGATGGCATTTATATCACAAGCAGACATTTGTCTAGGGACGTAGGACCTTTCCTTACTCTTTTCAATAAGTGCACTGGGATCACTTACATCCACTTAAGCTACTAGCAGCTCAGGCTGATAGGTCTTCAGTTTAACATTTCATCCAAAAGACATCCCACTCAGGAGTGCTCTGATGGATCTCTTGCACATCTGCAAAACAAACAGCACCAGAGCCACTAGATACAAGAACTTGTACTTTGTCTGCAGCATAAATAGAACATGCTGAAGAGACTGATATGTATCTCAAAGGATACCCACACTATGGAATAAGCTCCCTGTCCACATGAAGCAGACCTCAGCCCTGATCCTATTCAAACAAAACCTTGATCACAGTATGGGAAATAGTAAATTCACCCCTGGTCTGGCCCCCATGTCTTTGTTGGACAGTGGTCAGCAGTAAATAAATTAATCCACGACTAACAAACCCTCCCCACATAACCCTTAGCTACCTCCTTACTAACTGAACCCATCATATAGGAGTCCAAGGTACTCATGGACAAAACTAGATTGGATTGCACGGCTAGGCTTATAATGACCCTGATGGTCACTAGCCAAGTACAAACCTATGAACCCTTGAACCTATGCTGCTGCATCACTTTGTGATACAACACTGTGGTAGGTCTGTCTCTGCATAGGAAATGGTAACTGCAAGGTATACGACAGGCTTACACCTCATGGAAACCTTTCTGAATCAACCTTGTAATCTAATTAACACAAAAGAGAGAGAGAAAAAGGTTCCTTTCAAAGACTGTAGCCTGTCTTAAGTTATTTTGCTCATTCACACTACAAAAGTTTTAGATAACATCACTTGGTCTGTCACTGGACAACAACCAGTTGTAAACCATAATTAGACCATTGCTACAAACATTGTGGATGGTTTATCTCATGACAGATCTCAGTTCTTTGTCTGAATATTTTTTTTTAAATACCACAACCATTTCAAATTATTGAATACATCCTACAATCCACATGTTTTCATATGATTAAACAATACCTTGGACCTTTCTCAATCTCCATTCCAACTTTTACCCTATCTGAAAAAAAGAAAACACACATCAAATGAGCACTTAGATGTCAACAAAATTCATACGGAACTGGAATCTTTAGAAGGCTAGTTGCAGCTTGAAAATCCCAACTTTGCTGAATTAATAAAATTATGGAAGAAAAATAATGATTGTATACCTGAATTCATTCCAAAACAATATGTCAGCTTAGTAGACAACAAAACTGGTCCTACAGCTTGAAGAAGGGTTCACTTACTATGACAAGTAGTAATACTGAAAATTAAACACTTACTAGGAGTGTTCCTGATGAAGATGATGTCCTTAATGGGCTGCTCAACAAAACCAGTATTAACCAATTCAACAGATTTTGCCTTTATAAACCTGTTTAAAGTTGTTATAAAAGGTATCTTCCAGGCTTGCACTTGCTGTAGACGTGTTATCCTTAGTGAATTTAACATGTGCTGGTCAAGCCCATCTATGCACCTTCTGACAAGTGCCTTTTATTAATATTGTTTCACAGAAATAAGAAGTTATGTACTCACCATAACATTCCATCTGAGTAGGTGGCTTCATTTGTCTGCAACCTGTGGGTCTTGGATCTGATATCGGATCCGAGCCGGCAACTTGTTTCATAGCCAATGGATCCGAGCTCCTAGCTCCTCCCCTCACCCATAATCCCCTGCCAACCCTCCATGGCCTCAGATCAAGTTTGCCCCTCTATAGATACCCAAAAGAGGTATTCCAATAAACAACCTACATAGATCCATTCTGAAGGCCAGGGGGAAGGAGGGGGGAATGGTTGCAGACAAATGAAGCCACCTACTCAGATGGAACGTTATGGTGAGTACATAACTTCTTAATCTGAAGTAGGGACTTCATTTGTCAGCAACCTGTGGGACAGAGTCCCCAGCTACCTGAATCTTGGGCGGCCATCATGGAAGAATATTGCGGAGCACCGCGGAGCTAAAGGATGCTCTCCCTCTAGAAATTACGTCCAGTTTGTAGTGGTTAATAAAGGTATGAGATGAGGCCCAAGTGGCTGCCGAACAAATATCATCCAATGGAACTCTAGATTTGAAGGCAGCAGAAGTAGAGATGGAATGAGTGGAATGTGCGCAAACTCCTCCAGGTGCGGGTCTCCCAGAAGCTTGGTACGCTAAAAGAATACATTGGGAAATCCAGAGTGACAAGGTGATTTTTGAGACTGCTTTCCCCAAATTGAATTTGGCAAAGGAAATGAACAGCTGGTCGGATTGCCTGTGACCAGCAGTCCTATGAGTATAAAAACGTAGCTGCTATGAACATCTAATGAGTGCAGCTTGTACTCTCCTTTATTCTGATATTTAGGAAAGAAGACCGGTAGATTTATGGATTGATTTATATTGGTTTCTGATGCTATTTTGGGAAGGAAGGAGGGATTGGTCCTGAGGTACACTCTGTCCAGATGAAAAATCAAGTAAGAAGGCTTCACAGAAAGGGCTTGAAGTTCTAAAACTCTTTTCGCTGAAGTAATGGCTACAAGGAATGCTGTTTTCCAGGACAAGTATTTGAGATCCACTGAAGCGGCAGGCTCAAATGAGGGAGCAGTTAGGGCTTGAAGAACTAGTGAAAGATCCCAAGGGGGTACGGCTTCTTTGATAGGAGGTCTGAGCAGAAAAGTACCCTTGAGAAAGGTTTTACACAATTTGGCCGACATCAAGGGCCCTGTGTCATGTCCCACATGGTAATGGGAGATGGCCACCAATTGTACTTTGACGGTTGAGCAACTAGTCTAGTATGGATGGAAGAGGGGCAGTAAAGGGATCTAGATTATGATGCTCTGCCCAGACGGAAAAACGTTTCCATTTACTGCGGTACACTTTCCTGGTGGAAGGTTTATGCGCTGCCACGAGGATGGCTTTGACTGGTGAAGAGATACCGGGAGTCCTAACTAGGAGTGGAGCTGGAGCAACCAAGCTGTCAGCTTCAGACTGTCCAGATTTGGGGTCGACAAGCCCGATGGATGGGAGATTAGATCCGGACTGGGATCCAGAATCCAGGGGGGATTCACTAGGTGAGACCACAGGTAAGGGAACCAAGTTTGCCGAGGCCAGAATGGGGCAATGAGGATCATCCTGCTCCACAACCGTGAGGCTTTCTGTAAGAGCTGTAGCATCAGGGGTAGAGGAGGATAGGCATAAAGTAGACCGGGCGGCCAAGCATGCACCAGAGCGTCTCTCGGAGTTTCCCCTGGAGGGGGAATCAGAGCGAAGAAATTGTCACATTTGGTGTTTGAGGGAGAGGCAAAGAGATCGCAGCAGGGTTGCCCCCATATTGCGAATATCTGCTTCGCTACTAGTGGGTTGAGAGACCACTCATAAAGGGAAAGAATGGTGCGGCTAAGTTTGTCCGCTAGGATGTTGGCCCACCCCGGAATGTGCGTTGCAATCAGAAAGCGGTTGGTGGAAATCGCCCATTCCCACACTCTCATGGCTTTGTGGCATAGAGGGTAGGACCCGGTTCCCCCCTGTTTGTTGATGTACCAGACAACAGACATGTTGTCCGACTGAATTGCAATAGTTCCTATGGGGAGGAGATTCTGAAGTGCTTGCAACGCATACAGCACCGCTCTCATCTCCAGAACGTTGATATGCAGGGAGGTCTCTGTATTGTTCCACGTGCCTTGGAATGTCCTGCCTGAATAATGCCCCCCCACCCGAGGTGGGAGGCATCCGTGGTCACCGTGGCAAGAGGGGGAGGAGTGAAGAAGGGTCGGCCCGTATAGAGATCCGGAGCATGAAGCCACCATAACAGGGCCCTCCTGCAAGCCTTGCTGATAGCGATGGGGTGATGGAGAGGAAAAGACTGAAAGGACCATTGCACTAGAAGGGTCCACTGCAGTACCCTCATGTTTAGGCGGGCGCATGGAAGGAGCGTTATCGCTGCCGCCATGGAGCCCAGCGCCCTCAGGACCAATTCTGCCGGTGGGGCTTCTGACTGGAGGATGGCCTGCACATGAAGTTGCAAATTCTGTAGTCGTTCCGAAGTCAGGAAGGCTCGTAGATCTCTGGTGTCTATTCTGGCTCCTATAAATTCTATGACTTGTGTCGGAGCAAGGGAAGATTTGTCCGCATTGATCGTGATGCCTAATTGGGGGGCTAGGTGGAGAAAGTAATCTCTGGCTGAACAAAGTAGATGCCTTGTTGGGGCGGTCAGGAGCCAGTCATCCAGGTACGGGAAGACCTGCATTCCCTGGAGTCTCAGGTGGGCCGCTATCACTGCTAACACCTTGGTGAACACCCTGGGGGCTGTGGTGAGGCCAAAGGGAAGGACCCTGAACTGGTAGTGACTGGCTCCCAGCCGGAAGCAGAGAAACCTCCTGGATCGTCTGTCCATTAGAATGTGGTAGTACGCATCCTTGAGGTCTATAGAGCACATCCAATCGTTCTCCCGTAGGAGAGGGAGAATAGATTGAAGACTGACCATTGGGAATTTTTCCTTGGTTACCGACAGGTTCAAACGGGAAAGGTCTAGAATTGGTCTCAAGTCCCCGCCTTTTGGCACCAGAAAGAACCTGGAGTAGAACCCTAATCCGAGCTGGTCTTGGGGGATGGGCTGGATGGCTCTTTTTCCTAGCAGCTGCTGGATTTCTGCGGCTGCAGCCTCCCTCTGATCGGGTGGTACATCGGGGAGGTTCCTGATTTTGGGGACATGAAACAGTGGAATTTTGTACCCTCTGGATATAATTCGAAGCACCCAGCGGTCTGACATGATGGACTCTCATGCCGCTAGGTGCTCCGAGAAGCGCCCCCTGACTGCCTCCAGAGTGGAGCAGCCAGGCAACCCTCCAAGGCTGCTGCGTGGGCTGGTCAGAGAAGGATTCTCTGGACCCAAGTTCCTCGGAGTCCCTCTGCCCCTGGGGCGGCATCCTCCCTGTCCTCCTCTGCCACGGAAGGACTGGTTGCCTGGAGCGGGTTGGGAATGTTGCGATTTCCGAACCACATCTTCTTCTGACCCTTTTGGTTCTTTGAAAAGGACCGCTGGGGAGCAAAGAAGCGGACACCTATGGCAGACAACGTCTTCCCGCCCTTCTCGCTCTGGACTAGCGTCTCGCGAACCGTTTTGCCAAATAGGGCAGAACCATCGAAAGGGGCGTTCGCAAAGGATGCTTTAAAGGGCTCCGCAAAGTCACAATGCCGGAGCCAGGCTTGACGTCTCATGACTAGGCCCGCTCTGCTAGCTCTAGCGGCTCCCTCGGTGGCGTGGGACAATAGCCGCATAGAGGTATTTGAAATGGATCTCAGAGTGGCCATTTGGGTGGAGTACAACTGTTTGTCCTCCGCCGACATGGACTCAGGGGGGGAGGCAGAGTATTCTTTGATAAGATCCCGCTGCATCCTGATGACGTGTGCCATATAGTTCAGGGACCTTACCGAAAAGGTCGCTGAACTAGAAATTTGCTTCCTTAAGCGATCCATCGAGCGGGACTCCTTGCTCGGTGGATGGACCGAGGGGCTCTCCTGAGCTAGTTCCCTCTTTGTGGCTGCCGCCATCAACATGGCATCTACGGGGGGACCCTTGCTCCAGTGGGACCGGTCTGCAGGGGGGGCTCAGTATCCTGTCCGGGCGTTTAGGGACTGGCTCCACGGTGTCCAGGTCCTTCCACGCCCTGGTGGTAATAAGGTCCACCAGGGGGTCGGTCGGAGGGGACACCCAAGAGGTAGACGGGCCTGCTTTGAATGCCTCCAGAAACACGGACTCGTCGGAGGAAGCCTTGGGGGCAGACCACTCACCTCTGATCCTAAGCATTTCCATGATGTCTCCAAAGGAGACATCCTCAGGGGGTGATCTTGGGGAGCCTTCCCCTTCATCCAAGTCCGTGTCCTCGGTTAAGGACTCAAGGGAGTTCCACGTGCCTCCTCTTACACTTGTGCTTGCGAGGCACTTACTCGGGGGGCTGTCCGAGGAGTTCTCACCAACAACATCCTGTTCCAATGGAACAACCTGGGACATCGAAGCAGGCTGTCCCTGTGGCCGGGTGATGGAAGCCTGGCCCAGCAGAGAGGGAGTGCAGGATGGAGCCGAGACAAGGGCCGGGGGTCCGGATGCTCTCGACAGATCCCTCTCCACTACATCGAAGGCCGAGGGGGAACCACTCTCCCTGGGCTCCAAGAGCCGACTCCCACTCGGATCCGATGAAGGGATCAGAGCCGGCACCGAGACCATTGGATCCGAAGGACCAGTGTGCTCCAACCTGGATGGAGCCAAAGGCACACTGAATCCCTCGGATCCGAGGCTCGGCCCACGGCTCCGAGAGGTCGGATCCGACAGACTCGAGGGCAGGGTCGGATCCGAAGTACCAAGTACTGTCGGCGCCGACCCACCCCGGCTCCGACGCTGCTCGGCTCCGAACACTCCGAACACGGGAAGCGGGTCGGAGAAGGAGCAATCGGAGCAAAAAAGGGTATTGAGCCCCCACCGAAGGTGGGGGGCAAGAGCACTCCCATCTGCAGCTGGGCCTGGATGAACCTTCGCATCATCCGGTCCAAGTCTGCATCTGACATACTGTAAGTCGATCTTGATGAGGTCACCGAGGCAGGCCTGGAATGCTGCCTCGATGACCTCAATGGAGATCGGGCCTCCTCCTCCTCCTCGGGTCCTGGGGAGAAACAAGGAGATCGGAGCCGAGGAGGAGGAGACCTAGAAGCTGTGGAGGGAGAAGCCCGCTTAGCCAGCGGGGCCGAAGCGGAGGCCACGGCCCGCCGCTTGTGGTGCTTCTCCCTCCGTTTCTCCCTCCTGGCCTCCCTGTCCTCTGGCACTTTAGCGGGAGTTTGAGTCCCAGCCGAAGGAAGGGGGCAGGAGTGGCTAGCACCACAGGCTGTGGTAGTGCCATGGGAGGAGCGGGGGCCGAAGCCGAGTCCGGGGGCAAAAGTCCCGCCAGGACCAGCTTCGACCTCCGCTCTTTCAGTGCCCTGGGGTTGAACGCTGCACAAATGGTACAGCCTGAGGAGAGGTGTTCAACCCCAAGGCACCGAACGCACCAAGTGTGGCCATCAGCCGGGGAGAGCTTATGGCCACACTCGGTACATTTTGAAAAAATGCCTTTTGGGGCCTCTGCCATACTGGAGGGAAGAAAAGTACTACACAAGCACACAGGCCCCAAAACACTAACACACTCACTAACGACCAGCGAGGGGAGGGAAAAAACTATATAAAAGGTACAAATAATAAAGGGAACCTAACACTTACACACTGTTTTAAATCTAAAGACAGAAAAGAAGGAAGAAAATACACTTATCTTAACAAATCGCTAAGAGCTCTGAAAATCCAGCTACTCACAAGCGTGGCAAACTAGATCTGGGGTCATGGAGGGTTGGCAGGGGATTATGGGTGAGGGGAGGAGCTAGGAGCTCGGATCCATTGGCTATGAAACAAGTTGCCGGCTCAGATCCGATATCGGATCCAAGACCCACAGGTTGCTGACAAATGAAGCCCCTACTTCAGATCTGTAGTTGCTTCAAACAGCTGAAAAGTTTCCTTATTACTGGATGCTTTTCCAGCAAACCTCCCTCAGCACTATCACAATACTATGTTTTTTCTCAAATAATGTAAGTGGCCACTCTTACGTTTTTACAACTCTATCATTACAAAAACATTGCTCCTATTATTTTTATTTCAAAGATCCTTTCCAGAAATGGAGGCCACTGCACTCCTAATACAATTAGATACTACAGAGTGGAGCCTGATCTGCAGAGACGACAGTCTTACAGCTCCAGTCAACTTTTCCTTGACCTACTACCCATCTACAAGATCAAAGCATTTCCTTTAGGCAGAGCAGGTTGAAACACCAAGATGCATGTGGCTTTTGACAACAATAACAGCTCAAGCATGTGAAAGAAACAAACTGTAGAAGATGAGGATTATCACTAATCATGTTCTCTCCAGGTCTTGGACTATCACATACTGTAAATCACACTTATTTTGTGACATCGTAATATATCAGAGACTGCTTTGTTATTGATACTGGTTTCTTTCTTTCTTTCTTTTTTTTTTTTTTTTGCAAGGTTGCAGAACTTAAAAAAGGAAAATGCGAGTTTCATGTATGTTATGCCTTCTCCACTTTCTCTGGTATTTATTCAAGCTTGGAAGTAGTATATACAAAGACAAAAGGTGTGGCACCAAGTCAGGGGGGTGTACAGGGTCAGCCTCCTGAAAAACAGTTGTTTTCTACTGTTCTGTGTTATTTTGTACATCAGTGTACTAGCATTATCATTGTGTTCTATTCAGATATTACAGTTGTAATGTTTTGTGTCTGAACTAAGGGATAGTCAATGTTTCATATCAGATTCCCATGGAACTGCTAGAAAGCACAGCACTAGTTTTACTTAAGTCTAAAGACAGGTACTAGAATTGCAGGTACAATGGTTTAATCAACATTAACTAGGAACAAACTCTTTTAGCCAAAATCCAAAAACCTCTGGCAAGCATTAAAGGATGTATCAGTTGACAGCTCTTAGTACTCAACAAAAATAACATATTTAAAAAACAGATAATGGGGCCCTAGATAGATAGATAGATAAATAGATAGATAGATAGATAATCTATTGATTTATCTGAATGTCTTAACCAGGGGACTGCACTGATGTGGATGTACCATTGTTAGACCTTGACTGGGAGTAAATGCTGAACACAATTTCAATATCCGGTAATTTTTGGACTATCCAGAAATCATAATGATAGTCCAGAAAGCACTGTATACACTCCAGTATTCTATTTATCTGAACAAACAGAATGCTGGTTGTAAAAATAAAGTCTCAAATTAACTTTTAATGAAAAACATTGCTAATGTGATGTGCAAAAGTAAGAGACCATCTAAAAACAACGAGAAAAGATAAAAACAAGGTGTTCCACCTTGTACTAACATACTTGTTGACATCATAATATGGTGGAATAGTAAGTGGAGAAATGGGTGGAGAAAGGTGGGACTATGGATGGTGCTTTAAGGGGTGTGCTTTCTCTCTTTCTCTCAGAGAAAGGTGGCAACCCTATTCTGACTAGACAATAAATTTCAAAGCAAGAGATGTGTAGGGAGATTAGTTAAATCCAGAGAAGGAAACAAAGATGTATAATTTGTAAGTTGTTAGTCTGTCTAAACAAGCAATCAGTAAGGTAGATGTTTTGGCTAACTGAAAATATGATTTGTCAATAATGTCCAGTTCTTGATGAGGAGAAAGGCAGGGACTAACAACAGAAAAATATACAGGGTTAGAACATATGGATATTGTACTGCAGTTAATACACTCTGCAGGATGTGGTTTAGCTATCAGAAAGAAAGGAAAAAAAAGAGAGAGAGAGAGAGATAAGAAAAGAAAATGGTGTAGTTATATCAGCCTAAGGTTCTTCTTCTGAAGAACAGCAGAACTAGATAATTTTTATAGTGTTAAATCTATTTGAACATTAAGGCCTTGCTTACCGTAAAGTTTATGGTTACTACTGCTCTTACAAGAAAGTTGCCTTATGTGAAAGTAACTATTCTCTTGTCATGAATAAAATGCAGGTACTAAAACATAGATTCCAGTAATCTTAACAGGCACTGTTAATATTATGAAATAGTAGCTTGAAATTAGAGTAAATTCATCATAAACCATGCATTCCAAGAACAAAAACATCTGTTGCTCTTCTGTATACCCTGTTTACATCCATTGTTAGTTGTTCAATAAAACCAGTACCCAGGTTCATACTACTGACTGCCAGATTGAACAACTGAATTTTTTTAATCTCTATTGTTCTTCTTTCCAAAGGTATGTGGAAATGTCCCTAAAGAACCATAGCTGCCATGTCTGAAATAGAATGATCAGACTGTTAACTGATTATTTTGCATTTTATCATACACAAAAAAATGTTTTTCTTTAGCAGCATTATTATGTTTATATACAAACTCTCCTCCTAGTTTCAGTAGATGGAACTGTTGTGTATCTTTCTCTGCTCATCTTGCATCTGCTGATATGTATTTTTTTCTGGGTAGTTTAACATACAGTGCACCGGATATTGCCTGAATTTCAGATATCTGTTTTTGTTCTATAATGACCATTTTTTAGTCCTGCTTTCCTAAACTGAGTATCAAACAAAACCTTGAATTATGAGTGTAATTTTTCAGTATTTTTCACCCTTTGTCTTTTGATTATCAACCCCCCCTACTGGAAGCTTATCCATACCTAGAGCCACTGGGGTGAGAGTTGCCTGACAGCTGTCATATATACAGACACTATGGCTGCTGGTGTTCTCACCATCATCCTGGCTATGAGGGCATTTTATTTCTTCTTGATGGCCTACCATCTCCTTGGTGAGATGTGTACATGTGCCATTGGAAGGATTGTATTTGCCTTTTTTGTCTGCACATGAGGGCTCCTTCACATGTTCCAACAAAGGCTATCTTTCCCAGCTTATGCGGTCATGCCCATATCCTTCCAGTACCAGTTCCCTGCACATTTCACACCTTCACCATCCAGTGTCAACAGAGCAATGATAAAAGCAGGAAAGTTCCACAATCCCCCCAAGATAGAAACGCCCATCTCCCACCTGTGCTGTCAATTACAAAAACTGCTAATCACACATCTGTCACTAGGAAAGCATGATGGCCTTATCCATCTATACCTCTGGCTCAGGGAATTGTATGTGTTTTCATCTTAACATTTATAATTAGAAGTTATGTACTCACCATAACGTTCCATCTGAGTAGGTACTTCATTTGTCTGCAACCTGTGGGTCTCGGATCCGACCGGCAGCTTTCCAAGCTTCAAGATCCGAGCTCCTAGCTCCTCCCCTCTACCCACAATCCCCTGTCACCACCACACTACCTCAGATCGGTTTTGCTGTATCACCTGAAAAAACCTGTAATAAACAGGTTCAGATATTCTCAAGAATCATAAAGATCCTAGAAACCCGATACAGGTTAGGGGGATGGCATGGGGGGGATGGTTGCAGACAAATGAAGTACCTACTCAGATGGAACGTTATGGTGAGTACAACTTCTAAATCTGAAGTAGTTACTTCATTTGTTCTGCAACCTGTGGGACAGAGTCCCCAGCTACCTAAACAAAGAAACCTGGGTGGTCTATGGGAGGATATTCTGAAGCACCGCGGAGCCAAAGGACGCCCTGCTTCTAGATATCATGTCCAGCTTATAATGAGAAATAAATGTATGAGCAGAAGACCAAGTGGCTGCTGAACATATGTCGTCCAACGGCATCCTGGACCAGAAGGCTGCAGAAGTTGCGATGGACCTTGTGGAATGTGCACGGATTTTGAATGGGGTTGTTTTGCCTGATGCCTTATAAGCCTGAGAAATACATTGACAAATCCAATTAGCCAGTGTCACTTTGGATATAGGTTTTCCCATGTATGAAGGAGCAAATGACACAAAGAGTTGATCAGCCTTACGAACATCTTTGGCCCTGTGCAGGTAAAAACGCAACTGTCTATGTACGTCTAGTGTATGCAACATGTATTCTCCCTTATTTTGAAAATTTTTGAAAAACACTGGCAGATTGATAGTCTGATTGATATTTGCCACAGATGCCACTTTTGGTAAGAAAGACGGGTTAGTCCTGAGAGACACTCTGTCATTGTGGAAAATAAGATAGGGAGGTTTCATGCACAAAGCTTGGAGCTCTGAAACCCTTTTAGCAGAAGCTATGGCCACCAAGAATGCTGTTTTCCAGGACAGAAAATTAAGGGGTACAGAGGCTGCAGGTTCAAAAGGAGGTTTCGTTAAGGCTTGCAGAACAAAGGTTAAGTCCCAAGGGGGAGTCACGGATTTCACTGGTGGCTTGAGAAGGAAAACGCCACGCAAGAATGTCTTACACAATTTTGTAGATGCTAGAGATCCTAATCCGTCTCCCACATGAAAATGGGATATTGCTGCCAACTGTACTTTTACCGTTGATGCACTGGCCCCTTGTTCAAAAATCATGGACAAAAAATCCAAGACTGTAGGAATCGGAACAGTAAAGGGGTTAAGACCTTGGCTGTTAGCCCAGATAGAAAATCGTTTCCACTTGCTATTATAGATTTTCCTGGTGGACGGTTTATGAGCCGCTACCAGAATAGTTTTCACTGGTGACAAGATACCGGGAGTCCTTGCCATTAGTGGAACTGGATCAACCAAGCTGCGAGCTTGAGGTTTACCAGGTTCGGTGTTGGGCACCCCGTTGGGTGCGATATCAGATCTGGAATGGGATCCAGGATTAAAGGGGAGGAGAGACTGTAAGACTCCAGGTATGGAAACCAGATTTGACGAGGCCAGAATGGGGCTATGAGGATAATTTTGCTCCCCAACCGTGCGGCTTTCTGAATGAACTTCGCCATGAGCGGAAGCGGGGGGTAAGCATAGAGTAGACCGGGAGGCCAAGCATGAATCAGAGCGTCTCTGGGGCTCTCCCCTTCTGGGGGAAGAATTGCGAAGAACTCGCTGCATTTTGTGTTTTGGGGGGTAGCAAAAAGATCGCAGCGAGGCCAACCCCACTTGTGGAAAATTTCCTTCGCAACTTTCGGATTGAGAGACCACTCGTAAGGACTGAGAATTACTCGACTCAATTTGTCCGCCAGAATGTTGGATCTTCCTGGAATGTGCGTTGCTATCAGAAAGCGGTTGGTGGATATCGCCCATTCCCAAACTCTCATGGCTTCTCGACAAAGAGGGTAGGATCTGGTTCCCCCTTGTTTGTTTATATACCAGACCACTGACATATTGTCCATCTGTATTGCAATCGTTCCTAGAGGTAGAAGGTCTTGGAGAGCCTGCAACGCTAGAAGCACCGCCCTCATCTCCAGAACATTTATGTGCAAGGCAGTCTCCGACAAGGTCCACGTACCTTGGACATTTCTGCCCAAACAATGCTCCCCCCAACCTAGGCGAGAAGCATCCGTGGTTAACGTGACCTGGGGGGGATCACAAAGGGTCTCCCTTGCCTGAGTTCTGGGGAGTGAAGCCACCAAAGGAGGGATTCCCTGTAAACTCTGCTCAGGGAGATAGGAGTGTTCAATGGGTGGAGTAACAGTGACCATTGAACTTGGAGTGTCCACTGTAATATACGCATCCTTAGGCGAGCATGGAGAGAGAGGCTGATAGCCGCTGCCATCGAGCCTAGTGCTCTCAGGACTAACTTCGCTGGTGGAGCTTTGGTGCGAAGAAGAGCCAAAACCTGGAGTGAGAGGCTGGACAGCCTGTCCGAGGTCAAGAAGGCCCGAGAAGATCGGGAATCTAGCCTGGCTCCTATGAAATCTAATGCTTGCACAGGATGAAGAAAGGATTTCGGTATGTTGACTGAGATGCCCAAGCTGTCGGCAAGAGACAGCACATAGTCTCTCGCGGTACAAAGTTGATGCCTGTTGGTTGCTGTGAGGAGCCAGTCGTCTAGGTACGGAAAGACCCTTATGCCCTGAAGCCTCAGGTGGGCCGCAACCACTGCCATGACTTTGGTGAACACCCTGGGGGCTGAGGTGAGTCCGAACGGAAGGACCCTGAACTGGTAATGACTGGCCCCTAGCCGGAAGCGTAGGAACCTCCTGGACCGTCTGTCCATTAGGATGTGGTAGTACATGTCCTTGAGGTCTATAGAGCACATCCAGTCATTCTCCTGCATTAAGGGGAAAATAGATTGTAGAGTGACCATCCGGAACTTTTCTTTGGGGACAAACATGTTCAGGACGGACAAGTCTAGAATGGGCCTGAGGTCCCCCGTTGGCACTAAAAAGAACCTTGAGTAGTAGCCCAATCCGGATTGGTCTGGAGGGACCCGCTGGATGGCTCTTTTTTCTAACAAATTTGAAATCTCTACGGTCGCCGCCTCTCTTTGATTGGGTGGGACATCGGGGAGGCGACCACCTGAGGGTGGACGAAATAGGAAGGGAATTTTGTAGCCTCTGGATATAATTCGGAGCACCCATCGATCGTTTGTGATGGACTCCCACATTGACAGGTGCTTCGTTAAACGCCCCCCGACTGCCTCCAGAGCTGGACAGTCGGGTAAGCCCTCAGGGCTGCTGCGCGGGTCTCTCGGAGAAAGGCTCCCTAGACCCGAAGTTATGCGGTCCCCCTCTGCCTCTGGGCCGGCGTCCACCCTGCCCTCCTCTGCCTCTGGAGGGCACGTAGTCCGAAGCTGGATAGGATTGCTGAGACTTGCGGAACCACAGCTTCTTTTGCCCCCTCTGATTCCTTGAGAAGGAACGTTGGGGGCTTGAGAAGCGGACTCCGACGGCAGACAGCGTCTTCCCGTCCTTCTCACTTTGGACTAGTGTATCGCGTACGGTCTTGCCAAAAAGCAAAGAGCCGTCAAAGGGTGTGTTCACGAAGGATGCCTTGAAAGGTTCCGTGAAATTACAAAGACGGAGCCAGGCGTGACGTCTCAAGACAACACCTGCCCCGCTGGCCCTTGCGGCTCCCTCCATAGCATAAGACAGTAGCCGCATGGACATATTTGAAATGGACTTGAGAGTGGCCATACGAGTCGAGAACACGGTTTTGTCCTCGACCGACATGGACTCAGGTGGAGCTGCAGTGTATTCCTTGATCAAATCCCGTTGCAGCCTGATGACATGTGCCATATAATTCAGCGCCCTCACGGAGAAGGTTGCTGAAGCAAAGGACCGCTTCCCTATACGGTCCAGCGCCCGGGACTCCTTGTCCAGTGGGTGGACTGTGGAGCTCTCCTGGGAGAGTTCTCTCTTACTGGCAGCAGCCACCAACATGGCATCAACTGGAGACCCTTTGGCCCAAGCCTGCCTGTCTGAAGGGGGGCTAAGGATTTTATCAGGTCGGCGTGGGATAGGCTCCATGGTGTCGGGATCCTGCCAAGCCCTGGTAGTCAGGAGATCTACCAGGGGATCTGCCGGTGGGGACACCCAGGAGGTAGATGGGCCCGCTTCAAACGCCTCCAGAAATACGGACTCATCCGAGGAAGGTTTTTGGGAAGACCACCCTCCCCCAATACGCAACATTTCCATGATGTCTCCAAAGGAGACATCCTCGGGGGGTGATCTTGGGGAACCTTCCCTTTCCTCTAAGTCCGTATCTGTGGTGACGGACTCGGGGGAGTCCATGTGCCTCCTTTTACACGTCTGTTTACGAGGCACCTCCTCTGTGGGACTATCAAAAGAGGGCTCGTCAACGGCCTCTTGTTCCTCCGAGGGAACCAACTGGAGGGTCTGAGCAGGCTGTCCCGATGGAAGGATGATGGAAGTTAGACCCATATGCAATGGGGGAGCGGAGGGATCCAAAGCCCTAGTCGGGGACCTGGAAGATCTCGACAGTACCCTCTCCACTACCTCGAACGCTGAGGGAGAACTACTCTCTTCCAGCCCCGAGAGCAGTCTCCTCAGCTCCGAGATAGGGATCGGGTCGGAGCCGAAGTCATCGGATCCAAAAGGGAGGTGCTCTCTGACATAGGTGGCGCCGAAGATGCACCCGCTCCCACGGATCCGACGCCCGGCCCACGGCCCCGAGAGCTCAGATCCAAGATACTCAAGGGTATGGTCGGCGTTGAGAAGGCTTGGGCCACTGGCGCCAACAAAACCCCAGCTCCGAAAGGGCCTGGATCCAAAGACTCCAAAACCCGGATCCGGGTTGAAGAAGGAGAAATCGGGGCAAATATTGAAGCTGCACTCCCCCCCTGTGGAGGGGGGGGGCAGGAGCACCCTCATCTGCATTTGGGTCTGCAAAAACCGACGCATCATCCTATCCATATCGGCGTCGGAGAGAGACCTAGTAGATCTAGAGGAGGTCATAGAGGTGGGCCTGGAGGGCCGCCTCGATGACCTCGAGGGTGATAACAGCTCCTCCTCCGGCTCCGGTGAGAATGAAGGAGATCGGAGCCGAGAAGGAGAAGGTCCAGACAACCTCGGAGGCGATTTAACAATTTTTGAAGGCGGAGCTGAGGGATGAGGCTCGGCTCGCCTCTTGTGTCTGTGCTTCTCCCTTTGCTTTTCCCTAGAAGGAAAAGACTGAACTTCCTTCGTACTCAAGGCAGTAGTGGGAGGTTGAGTCCCAGCCTGAGTCGAGGGAATCAGGGGTGCCGAAGCTACCTGGGCAGCCTGCACCTTGGAGGGAGAGGAGGAAGAGGTCTCCTCCGGAGGAAGCAATCCCGCCAGAATAAGCCTGTTCCTCCTGTCCCTCACAGCCCGGGGGGTGAAGGCTGCGCAAACCTGGCAGTCTGAAGACAAATGGACAACCCCCAGGCATATAACGTACTGAGTGTGGCCATCAGCTGGGGAAAGCTGATGGCCACACCCAGTGCACTTTGAAAAAATAGCTTTATGGCTTTCGGCCATTTTGCTAACACACACACGCCCAAACACCTAGGGGAAGGTTTAACTGAATAAAAACGCAATCCCGAAAACAAAAAAGGGCAGAGAAACACTCTAAATATTCTTCTTTTTAACTTATTAAACTTTTAAGAAAAATCTCTTGAAAAAATTATTCACTTCCCTGTCTAAGCTCAGGAGCTCTTCTCAAGACGCTTGTATTCAAGCCGCGGCAAAAACGATCTGAGGTAGTGTGGTGGTGACAGGGGATTGTGGGTAGAGGGGAGGAGCTAGGAGCTCGGATCTTGAAGCTTGGAAAGCTGCCGGTCGGATCCGAGGTTGGATCCGAGACCCACAGGTTGCAGAACAAATGAAGTAACTATTTCAGATCTGAAAATTCTAGTTTTGACAAACATCCTCAACCTTTCAAAATTAAAATATAAAGTTTCAATATTTTTCTTGCATTCTCATTCTAAATTCACAAATAACATATTGTGTGCTCATTTTGATTTCAAAATATGTACTGGATTTTGCTCTAGTATCAAGAAAACTGCCTTCTTCTTCTAATTAACTAAATTTATATCACATACTGTCTGCATCTAAACAATATATTGGTGCATTTAAACTAGAACTCATCAGAAACAAGTTAAGCAGTTACATTATTTTCAAACCTAAGGGTCAACTTATGCCGTATGAGACTTGAATTTTGTTCAATGCCAGTATCAAATAGTGAAAAAGATGCTTGTGGAGTTGGTATTTTTCATAGCTGAATATATTTATTATGTTAATATCTTGAATTAGCTAAGTTGTGTGCACTTAATTACAAATATTTGCATCTACTGTAAAGATGATGCAATGACTGGCTACAATATATGACGTCTTCACTTTTATTTATTGGAGTGCTTGAATCCATGATCTGTGCAGCGTAAAACACACAAGCAACTTTATAAGTTAATAACTGACATAAAAGGTAACACAAAACAAAACAGAAGTTAAATATAGACTGACTGAAAAGCTGATGACTTATGACTCAACAAAAACGTATTATGAAAAAGTATTATGAGTTACCAGCAACTTTAAAACAGGCAACAAGGAGGAAATGCAATTTCAAACAGATAAGGACTATTACAGTCAGAATCTGAAAAAAAAAAAAAAAAAAATATATATATATATATATATATATATATATATATATATATATATATATATATATCTTTATATATATATATACACACACATATATACATACAGTGTATATATATATATATATATTTTTTTTTTTACATTTGTTGAGTGGGAAAGTCCAACTGGACTCATTTCCTTTTTAGCGAAGTCCCGAGGAGAAAAGCTCCACATTGAATACACAGAAATACAATATATTAATAGTATACATAAGACAAAGAAGTTAGAAAACTAGCTAAGAACAATTTGGACAATCAGATATACAAAAAGGCTAATTAATGGATGAATAAGTGTAGATATTACAGAATGAGTTTATACCAAATCAATAAGAAACAAAAGATTAAACATAAGTAGAGAGACATTTCTGTGTAAATTAACAGAGTGACCAATATGACATTACAGTTTCTGAATATTGTTTATAAAGAAATTGAAATGTCTGGTCAATATGTCATCAGCTCTACAGTGGTAAATTCCTGTGTAATATTAGTATGCAAAGAGACATATGTAATAGAATGGACAGAGGGAAATGGTAATATATATATATATATGTGTGTGTGTGTGTGTGTGTGTGTGTGTGTGTGTGTGTGTGGTGATAGTGACAAAGTTAAATGAGATTTAGGTGAAAAGCTGCCTAGTTTACATCATATGGTTGACTAGGCAGCTGATTAACAAGTGTGCGACATTGCAAAGATCTAGGGAATGTGAAATCTTCCCTTATTCTGTGTTTGTGCAATCTTGGAGTTAGTATATATAATTAGCATGGGTTGGAGGGCCGGGGTGCAGGGAGGCTTGCCCCCTGGAAAGAACAATGTTTTTGCTTGTTTTTTTAAAGTTAGATTTTGCATGCCCTGAGGCTGTTTCTTGGGGCATGCATAGTACTGTATGGTTAATATTACTGCAGTAAATGTTGGGTGGTTTAGACTAAATATGGTACACCTATATATGGGTGTCGGACACTGTACTGAACGTACAATGTCCTGACACACAGTAGGTCAACACCAAATGATTGACACAGACAGGGTGTCGACAGGTGTGTGAGACTGACAGTCCCCAAGTACGGGAATATTTCCTTTCCCCAGGGATTGTGCAATCTAGCACTTATATGTAATTAGTAGGGGATTTGAAGTATGTAGCCCCTACAAGGGGGTTACAGGGGGGCTTCACCCCTGCAAAAACATTTACCATTGTTTACTCTGCTCTGGATTAATCCCTGGAGCATGCGCAGAACATGTCATTCCAAGTGCATTCAATGTTAAGATGTCAATCTCTAGGATGTCAGCACACTGTGCATTCAATGCAGTGTTCTACACCCATATTTACATACACACAAACACACATATGTGTGTACATACACATATATTATAAAAAAAAAAATATATATATATATATATATATATATATATATATATATATATATCTGTATGGGTCATGGTTCTAAATCTTGAAAGCTCATAATCTTGAAATTCAAAATACTGAGTCCAAAATCTTGAAAGTTCAAAATACTGAAAACTCAAAATACTGAATTTCATAATATTGAAAAAACAGAGTACACCAACACGACTACATAACAAAACATATTACTCTTCTCCAACTATAAGCAGGGGAGCTAGCCCCCCTTGTACCCACTATGTGGGGGGCACACCCCTGCTACTTAAATATATCAACTCCGAAATCGCACTCCACAGAAGAAAATGGCAAACATACCATTACGTGCTTCATGACTGCCTGTTGTAAATTTAGTCATGTTCCCTTGGGCCTGCTCCCTGCTAATAGTTGGAGTAAACTAATATGCTTTGTCTTTTATTTGTTTCTCTATGTACTTCTGGTGGAGTATTGTAAGTGTTAGTATCCTGTAGTTTTTTTCGATATTATGAAATTCAGTATTTTCGGTTTTCAGTATTTTGAACTTTCAAGATTTTCGACTCAATATTTTGAATTTCAAGATTATGAGCTTTCAAGATTTAGAAGTGGACCTATATATATATCTATATCTATATCTATAACGAGAGATATACAAGATATATTATTTTACCATAAAGTTCTACATAATGTCAACTTGCTAGCACAATAACTATTTATTGCTTATTTTACTATTATTTTTTTCTAACCCTGAATGTCTCCATGGAAACTGACATTCTGACATGATCTTGTTTTCTTGGAAAGCTATTTCTTGCCCATAATGCACTGTGGTGGCACAGGTGATAAGACTATAAAGTCCTGTTCTGTAAAGTCAGATCACAGTTCCAATTCACTAAGACTGGAAGTATGGAAAAATACTGTTACGTTTGAGAATCGTGTGTAAAAATACCAGTGACTATTAAATATGTGCTTCCTACATATATATTACGCAATCTATGAAAAGTTCTTGCAAAAGAGTAAAGGAATAACTGAGCTTTTTGAGCTTTTTTAAAAAGTGATATTTTGCAAGTTTCATGCCTTATCTTCCTTCCCTTTGTCAGTAAAACTGTCATACTTCCGGGCTTGCAAAATTCACCTATTCAGTGAAGTTGCTGTCAGTGGTTATCAGGTTTATTTTCCTTCAGATTATAACATGTTCAACAGGTTTAAGGCCCAGGAAAGGGAAATAAAGTACAGCTGTGTAAATAAACTTACATACCATAACAGTAGATATTCAAATGATCACTGCTACTACAGCCTAAGCCTAGGCTACTGGAATTTCACAAACCTACAAATATTCCTCTTGTTCCTTCTGCTTTGGAGGAAGTTTTTGTAACAGTCTGCAATTTTCCTGACAATCAGCCTGCTGCCTCCCAAAAATCAGATAAAATATATAAGGTTCCTCAGTCTTTAAGTTTTTTATACCCTTACCCCTGTCCTGACCCACTGATCAAATAAAGGACATTACAGTTTCATACACAGCACTGAGTCAAAGCTGTGAATTTTGACCCTGAATATCTTTATGATAAGTGGGTGTAAAACAACAAAAAAGACCTACAGGTGTCTTTTTTTTAACCTTAGAAAAATTAAAAATTCTTTTCAGATGTGATGGGCAAAGTGATACAACGATAGAAACACATTCCTAATGACATTATAATTTGATTTCATTCAGACCCACCATGGTATGAACTGAGGAAGTTGACTAGAGTGGAAATGCCACAGAGGGGAAGAAACTGCCAAGTCATGCTTTTTAACACATGAAAGTATGGGATTCATCCTTTAGGGATGAAAATATGCTCTGACAGAAAGGCAATGTTACATTTAGGGCACAGTTGCCATGTAAAGAGCACTTAAAGTGCCCTGATTTGGGTGACTTTAAGTGCTTTTTACAGCTTTTTTCCTGACTTTTTCCAAATCAGGGCACTTTCACAACCACCAGGAAGCAGGTTCTGCAGATAAAGTCTCTCAGCCAAACATTACATAGCTCATTTAAGTCCTGCCTTCTTTTAAACCTCATCCCTCACTGTATGTATTGTTGCCATAATTCACATTTTTCCTATGTAGTTTGCTCCTACCTTTTTCTAAAGATCTCAATTTCAGTTGTTTTATCTCTGTTACTATATTCACTGCTTCTGATATAGTTGGTTTAGATTTTTATTCCATTTTCTAGTAATTGATTTTTTTTGGCATCCACCATAATTAGAGACAGCAAGGCCTTACCATGTCTAGACAATTCCAATTCTATATCATAGCTCAGAAAAATTATCTCCCTTGTCACACCAATCTGCCCACCCAACTGGGAGTGTGTCAGTATGGTTTGTGATGTAATACGCTTGCAACTAGGATTGTATCAGTGTGGTTTGTTTTCATTTATATAAATGCATGATTGCTTATGTCATAAGTGATGGTTTAATAAAGATGTTTCTTGTTTAAAAAAAAAAAGGTCAGGAATTGAATAATTTATGTAACGTTGTTTAGGTTATATGATATATAGCAATATATGAGAAGCATAATGTTTGTTAATTTTAACTTATTAATACAGTTTGATTACTTTTATATAAATGTAAATGTGTCTACTGTTTGTCACAAGTGATAATTTAATAAGGGTGTTAAAAAAAGACCAATAAAGTCTTTAATATTCAAATGCTTATGTCCCAGAGGACTCAATGTGCATTACCAGAGCTGCTACCAGCCCCTAGGAGGCAAAATCCAGAGATTTGTTTAATTAATACCAATTCAAGAGATCCTGCAAGTAGGGGAACCTAAGCCATGTCGAGCTAACAATACTAGAACAAAAACTTTATCGATAAAACATTGCTTCTCAAGCAGTTAGTGATACAATGTAGTCTGTAACTGAATACTTTGCTGAAGTGTGCATCTGCACTGCCTACATAAAGAATCTACGCCATTAAACTACGACATAAGTAACTTGAGCATTTCAGAAGAAAGATAACTAAGGTCTTCTTTCTGTAGCCTTCTTTGTTATAGTGGACTGACCAAATATAAATTGAGTTGTGCTCAAAAAGGGTTCACTGTGTTTCCTAAACACATACAAGCTTGCATCACAATTCAGTTACAAAATCTCACAATGGCAGTTCAGATATTCACATCCTCATTAGGCACATATTCAAGCTCATGTTACAAGCAAGTGACACACACTAACAAAAATGTAATTATTGCAAGGAGGATTCCTTCTGCACTGACATGTGGGGTACTTCACACCCACACATTCCTTACTTTATTATTCTCATAAAACAGAGATCCCTAATGGGCATTATAACTGCTTTCCTGCTCTGCTTTTAAGGTGCACTGATCTTGGACCACTTACAAATGATTACCATGCAAGCACAACAAAGGGTCAAATGTAAAGTAAGCAACATAAACTGAGCAACTGCTACCTTGGGCTATACACTCAAGCAAATTACCATCAGGCTTGAGTGACTCGTTAACTATAAACCTATAAAAATAATACAATGAGCTGTGTGTTGCAATCACACTGGTCACTGACTAATTCAGAGGACTTTTGGAGGAGGCAGATTGCCTTGACTGAAGATTCTGGCTTGACTATTGAGATTTAAAAAAACTCCAAAATGAAGCTAGAAACTAGATCCCAGAGACCACTAGTAATTAACACAGGTAACTTTATTGTTTAAAAAAACAGTATTGATCACTTTTGTAGAATGCAACCACGACTTCAGAATACAAAAAAATCAAATCAATGCAATGCTCACATTTAAATATTTCCTCTTCCAGATGATTAATCAAGACCAATCAAAGCCCCCAGTTACAAAGTCACTGGCATCAAGTATGAGTCCACAAAATATGTTTCTTAAAGAAACATATACTTAAAAAAAGACAGACTTCACGTAACCCAGAAAAAATGTTAACACATCATATGGACATAACCTTTAGACACTAGCCAGTGTAGTCCATCATTCAAACCTGGTGATGTTTGAGCATTGAATTTAATTTGCCATTTTAGTTCGCACAGCTCAAGTAAGTCATACTAAAGGTCCCCCTTTACTATTTTTTGTGACAGTATCTAACCCAAAAAATAAAAACTTGTGAGTAGGAAATTTTGATAGATGTCTAAACAAAGCATCAGAATACTTTTGTTTTTTTACATCCAAAAAATGTTCGTATATTCTATTACAAAGTTTCCTTTTGTTTTTTTTTTCCTACATAAAAACTGTCACACTCTTGACACTTGGCTAGGTACACTATGTAAGAAGTATTGCAATTGCAATGGAAATCAGAGAAAATATTCAACCCATTAATCATCACATAGTCTTTCTCTAGTATATGTCTGAATTGAGTACAAAAAACACGCTTAAATGTGCCCCCTTTTTATTTGTTAATGCCCCCTTGGTTTCTCTAGTCTAACTTTCAAGTTATTGTTTTAGTGATTTACCATTCCTAAATACCATTCTAGGTCCTGCTCCCACTGTTTCTATAGCATTTTCATAACAACTGAAAATGTTCCAATTATCTTTCAAAATGTTCAAAATGCTGTTACTATCAGTCATGTGTGGTGACAAAATTATCTTGAAAGACATTTGGTGTTTACATCTGTGTCCCTATTAGATATGAATGGCTCCTGGGCTCTAATTATAGGTACATATAACCCCTGGTTTCTTTTCTGTTTAACGTCATCACAAACAGTGACAACTAACTCAGTTGGATAACCTCTAGCTGTAAACACTGTAGTCAGTTTTTGACTCTCTACCTGGAACTGTTTATCCTCTGATAACATACATGCTAAATTCACAAACTGTCCTTTTAATATTCTTTTTTTTTTTTTTGTTTTTCAGGGTGACTAATCGTATAAGGTAACATACTATTACAGTATGTACTTTTCCTGAAAATGTTACTTATGATTCTCCGTTGGGCAACATCCTTAGTGATTTCAACATCCAGGTAGTGTATGTGTGATGAATCTTAAGTATAGGTAAATTTCAAAAAACTAGATGTTGAATTCAAATACTCAACAAACGTTTGTAATTCACTTAAGCATGCTTCCCAGGCAAAAAAAATGTCATCCAGGAAACAGACATAGAGGGACCAGGGTGGTTCCTGGAACTTTTGAAAAATGTGTTCTTGTTCCAAATATAACATGACAATGTTCACAAATATGGAGGCACATGTGGCCCCCATAGCAACACCCTTTTTTGTAGGAAGTATTGACCTTTTAAGAACACATAGTTGTTTTTTAGTACCATTTCCATTAAAGTACAAAGGGTGCTGATATCATTGTTATTGAACCCTGAAAAATTTACCAGAAACTCATGAAAAGCTTGTGAGTCTTCCATATGAGGGATCACATTAAACAAATTCTAAACATCTATAATTAAAAATATGGTATCCTCCAAAAATTTAATCTTTTTAAGTTTATCAAGAAAGTTTTTAGCTTGACATCTATGAACTTGATAAGGGATGTTTTTCAACCTCCCCCCATCAACAAACTCCAGTATTCTGTTTCAAAAAAAGGAGACAGACTTTCGGAGTTTGTTAAATTGGCTGATTTACTATGCTTTTTTACAGAAAAGCATAGTAAAACAGCTGAAAGAAGGCATCAGGAATGGAAAAAGAGGGTATTCCCATCCACTGATGTCACGGTAATGCCACAAAATGGGTGGGATGTGGGTTGGAGAGGGGCAGGAATGGGCGGAGTTACTGGTGATGTGAGGGGTGTGGCCTTACTCCGGCGTTAGCCACAGTGAAAGGTGGCATGGCAACCCTATAATGTCTTCCAAACAATAATCTATCCTTTGGTATGCTCCATGGAAACAGTTTTGGGATACCTCCTCATAGAAATCATTATCTAATAAATGTATATTCAAACAATTAAGATAGTCTTCTTTGTTCATGATCACAACTCCACCCCCTTTGTCCAGTTTCATGACCCATGTCTGCCTGTCCTGGCTTAACCTTTTACAACTCATCTTAAGAAAGGTTATGTTCAACATTACTCATTGTTTTAGTAAACAGTAATTGTCTAAAATCAAACATGCACATTTTTTCAAACATTACCAGATCCCTGCACTGGGAGTGGATTAAAAAGACTCTTGTGGGTCAAAACATTTAGCTGAAATTGACTTTCTGTGTTTTTGAACAAAACTTTAAAATTTAAACTTCCTAATAAACAGTTTTAAGTCAATAATCAGCTGATCAAGTTTTGCACATGCCATGGGAACAAATGAAGCTCTGGTAAAAAAAATTGGGATTGCTTACCCAGTTAATTCGACAAATCTCCCAGAGTTTCAAGTTCAATCACACTACAGCAGTTATCAATGGAACACCTAACTGCTCCAATTCCTCTTCTATTCCCCTGGGACAAGAACACTTAAGAGTGAGTAATTTACTTGGTTCAGAAAACAGTGATAGTTTCCTTTTAAGTCAAGCTGCTGCTAATAACTGTGAAAACAATACCAGTTTATGTACTTGGGTAAATACACCTTTTATTTTCAGTGACCCTGTTTTTAAATATGGTGGCACTGTAAAGCAATCTTTTACACACCTTAAGCAAACATTACTCAAGTGTCACAAACTCCAGCTCGAAATTAGTTTCTTCAAAGAGTGTATTCATTTAAAAATAGTGCTACTGGGTCTGAGAAATTTTAAATTTCCCACTGGGCTCCAAACCAGTTCAGACCTACACAACAAATGATTTATTCAACAGACAAGGTTTTGAATTTATGGAAGTTTTAATCAAGCACAATCAAAGACAAGTGGACAGACTTGTTCAACAGGCCACAGTGCTTGACACTAACATTACTAAAGA
The DNA here is from genome assembly GCF_019279795.1 of Protopterus annectens. Taxonomy (NCBI): domain Eukaryota; kingdom Metazoa; phylum Chordata; order Ceratodontiformes; family Protopteridae; genus Protopterus; species Protopterus annectens. The sequence continues at coordinate 291,022,758 of NC_056740.1, forward strand.
TTTCTTGTTTAACCAACATGTTTTTTTTTCACCTAGACAAAGTAAGCAATGAAATTAAGGCTAGAAACCATAAAAAAATCATCAGGGAGCAAAACGAGTATAAAAACGGAACAGCTTACCCTATACCGAAGGGTGCTGAGATGGTTGGCCCCTCTAACAACTTTCCAATTAACCAAATTCAAGGATATATGGAAGAGTCACAGGATGAGGAACTCCATTTACAACCAGCAACAGTGATATGCTTGAAGCGTTTGTGGAACCAAAGGAGAAAGCGACAAGAAACACAGAGTCTTTAATCTGGAGGACAAAACCAGAGGAGGGGGTGAGGGAGGAGGCGATACTGAACGCTTCGGTCACTTCTCTCCACCTTTTTGCTGACTACAATGAGCAAACTGAACTTACAACCATCAGTAACACTAAAGGTGACTTTTCTGTTTATAATTATTCTAGTAAAGAATACAATGGTAACAGTGCAGAGATGTTTAGCAGAGGCTTAACATTTGTTCCCACTGGATGAGCAAAACTTGATCAGCTGATTATTGACTTTAAACTGTTTATCAGGAAGCAAAATTTTAAGTTTTTGTTCAAAAACACAGAAAGTCAATTTCAACAAAACATTTTTATCCGCAAGAGTCTTTTTAATGCATCCGCAGTGCAGGTTCTGGTACTGTTTTAAAAAATATGCATGTCTGATTTTAGACAATTACTGTTTATTAAAGCAATGAGTAATGTTGAACATAACCTTTCTAAACGTGAGTAGTTATTGCTTAAAAGGTTAAGCCAGGACAAGCAGATATGAGTCATGAAACCACACAAAGAGGGTGGGGTTGTGATCATGAACAAAAAAGACTATCTTAATTGTTTGAATATACATTTATTACATAATGATTTCTATGAGGAGGTATCCCAAACTGCGTTCATGGGGCATACCAAAGGATAGACTATTGTTTGGAGGACATGTTTACCAAAAAACAGATACGTTTTGAGGAATACTACTTTTTGAAATTCAAACACCCAACAATATCATCCATCTTTGGTATTCTGAAGATTCATAAGGACTCAGTAGATCCACCGTTAAGACCTATTGTTGATGGAGGGAGGTTGAAAACCCATCCCTTAGCCAAGTTCATAGATGTCAAACTAAAAACAGTTTAAAGTCCTTTGAAAATCTTTGTCAGGACTCCTGAGACTTTCTTGATAAAATTAAAAATGTCATATTTTCGTACTCCTGGGACTTTCTTGATAAACTTAAAAAGATCAAATTTTCATACTCCTGGGACTTTCTTGATAAACTTAAAAAGGTCAAATTTTCATACGATACCATATTTGTAACTGTAGATGTTTAGAATTTGTTCAATGTGATCCCTCATATAGAGGCTTACAAGCTTTCCATGAGTTTCTGGTAATCTTTTCAAGGTTCAATAACAAAGACATTGACACCCTTTGTATTTTAATGGAAATGGTACTAAAAACAACTATGTGCTTTTGGAAGGTGAGTACTTTCTAGAGAAAAAGGGTGTTGCTATGGGGGCCTCATGTGCCTCCATATTTGCGAACATTGTCACGTTACATTAGGAAAAAGAACACATTTTTCAAAAGTTTCAGGAACCACCCTGGTCCCTTTACGTCCATCTCCTGGATGACATTTTTATTGCATGGGAAGCAGGATTAAGGGAGTTACAAAAGTTTGTTGAGTACTTGAATTCAACATCTAGTTTTTCGAAATTTGCCTATACTTATGATTCATCACACATACACTACCTAGATATTGAAATCACTAAGGATGTTGCTCAACAGAGAATCATAAGTAACATTTTCAGGAAAAGTACATATTCTAATAGTATGCTACATTATATGAGTTGCCACCCTAAAAAACAAAAAAAAAGGAATAGTGAAAGGGCAATTTTAGCATTTAGCATGTATGGAATCAGAAGATGAACAGTTCCAGGTAGAGAATCAAAAACTGACTGCAATGTTTACAGCTAGAGGCTGTCCAACTGAGTGAGGTTGATGACGGCCACACAGAAATGTCACCGGACCCAAACGCAACAACTTGTCACACCCTTTAAGGTCAGGGTCAGAAGAGGGGGGGAGGAAACATAAGGGCAACAAATGATTTGAAGGGGCTTCTCAAATTGATGATACAAAGGTAGACACCTGCATGAATGTGCACAACATTTCCTCTGCAAGCCTTTCTGATACTGAATTAAAGATTTTGAATAAGGGTTTGAGTTTTGTGCCTGTTTTTTTTGTCCCTGAACACTCTTTTGCTCAGGATGTGATGGATTTTTGCCGTTTGTTAAATTTAAGGCTATATTTTGATAATACCTCAGACAATATAAAGCGAGGCTTTAGGTTTCATGGATCTACGTTTATGCCTCCTATGTCACCAATTGTATAAATTTTCCCAAGATAATGTTCTCAAAGATCTTCATTTTAACCCTTGTGAGTATAATAATTTTCATAATGATCTCACTAAGGTGGAAAGGGAATGTACTGATAATTTGAGGCACAATAGGGACATTGTGATCCTACCTGCAGATAAAGGAGAGGCTGTTGTCATACAGGACTGGGTTTCATATTGTGGGGAAAAACAAAAAACAGTTAGAAGATGCCAGGTACTATATGGTAATGCCATTGGATCCCACTAAGAGGTTTAAGGTGGAAACTGATTCCTTCTTGGACGAAACTCAAGAACAAGGTATCATCACTAAGGGTGACAACTTTCATCTGAAGGTACTTAATCCTAAGCAACAATACCTGTATCTTCTACCCAAAATCCACTGGGAAGGCAAATAGTGGCAGGTAGGGGTTCCCTTACCGAACCCCTTTCAGAATTTCTAACATTATATCTGAAACCACTGTTGTCTTGTGTGCGTGCCCAAATTCAGGATACTACTCAATTTTTGGGTATCATTTCAGCAATGCAATTGGAACCAAATTGGCTGTTATGTACCCTGGATGTCACCTCTTTGTATACCAATATCCCACATTGGGCTGGTTTGATAGCCCTTCAATATTGGCTGAAAAGATCTAAATTATACGAACCAGGTTTCAATACTTTTCTTGTCTGCCTGGCTGAACACGTATTAACAAAAAACATGTTCTATTTTCAAGATCAATGCTTTTGGCAAGTACAAGGAACAGCCATGGGGGCTTCCTTTGCCCCTATTTATGCCGATTTGTTTATGGCGTATTTGGAGTTGATTTACGATCCCTGTCATAATTTGTACATCAATGAGACTGATATCTGTCGGCACTACCTCGATGATTGTTGGTTGGTGTGGAGTTCGGATAAGACCTTTTTTGTAGGAGTTTGTTGATTATCTTAATGATAATAAATGGGGTATAGAGTTTAAGGTCAACTTTAGCAGGACTGACATTACCTTTTTGGATGCCCTGGTTAGTAGGAATCCAGACAACACCTTGGATACTAAGATATATAGGAAATTCCCACAGTACAACTCTCTCCTGCATGCTACCAGCTTCCACCCAAAACATATCATCAGAAATATTCCTAAATCTCAGTTTTTGAGGGTGAAAAGGATCTGTTCTAATTCCTCCTCATTTGATAATTATAAAAAAGATTTAATTCATAGATTTAAGGATAGGGGATACAAAGTAGGTGACATCAACAGGGCTTGCCAATTTGCTTCCAATCTAGACAGGACTAAACTTCTGGAGTACCAGGTACAATCATCAGACACTAAGTCCCAATTAAAATTTGTTACTACCTTTGGTAGGAATACCAAATCATTCATGCAGATTATCCACAGACACTGGAATATTTTGTTGACAGAAAACAGACTGTCTGACTATCTGGGGGACAGATGTTCCTTTTCCTTTCGCAGGGGCCGCACTTTGGCTTCCCTGTTCAGTCACTATAAAAGGTCAGATTATAAGGGTAATGCTTTAAGCCAAAGAACATTGACAGGAGATATATTGGTGGGATGCATTGTTCACACTGTCATAGGGTAAATAAAACCAAAGAATTCAGCAGTAAAAATATATCTATGGTGTATAACAGTTAGTTATGTACTCACCATAACGATCGATGTATGTGGTCCATCTCGCCTACATTCTTTACTCACGGGTTCGGCTCTGACTCAGCCAACTTATTTCTCTAGCACGAAGTCTCTAATTGGCTGGGTTAAACCGGTATCCCAAGATGCACCTCGCCCTAGACCCCAGATCTTGTTTGCAACCATTCCAGTCATAACCCATACACAACCAGCACTGGAAGGAATTCCAGCCAAAGGGAAAGAAACAAACCACTGACCTTGAAGGGTTCTGAGAGCCAATATTCCTCCAAATCCTTTAGGAAGGGGGCAGGTGGGAGGGTACATAAGAATGTAGGCGAGATGGACCACATACATCGATTATTATGGTGAGTACATAACTAACTGATGTTATGTGGTCCTATCTCACCTACATTCTTTACTCACGGGACAGCGTCCCTAGCACCTCTATCCTGGGAGGCTCATAGGAAGATACTCCTGAGAACCGTGGAACCAAAGGAAGCCCGGCCCCTAGAAGCCACGTCCAGCTTGTAATGAGTAATAAAGGTGTGAGGACAGGCCCAGGTGGCCGCAGCACAAATATCATCCAATGAAAGCCTGGCATGGTAAGCTATTGATGTAGATACTGCCCTGGTAGAGTGAGCTTTGACGGGAAAAGGTAAATTTCTGCCTGCTGACGAGTAGATAAAGGAAATACAATCTTTGATCCATTTAAAAATTGTGCACTAGGAAATAGGACAACCTGTTCTGTTCTCTGAGAAGGACACAATCAGCTGATCAGACTTCTTAACATGCTTAGTCCTGTGTAAATAGAACCTCAGTTGTCTGTGCACATCCAACTGATGGAACTTGAACTCTGCTTTATTGGAAAAGTTTGGAAAGAACTCTGGTAACTCAATAGCTTGATGGAGATTAACAGTGGATGACACCTTTGGAAGGAAGGACGGTTTAAGTCTCAGGGAAACTCTGTCCTTATGAAAGGTCAAATACGGAGGTTTAATGGACAGAGCTTGAAGTTCTGATACTCTTCTGGCCGATGTAATGGCTATTAGAAATGCCGTCTTCCAAGATAAAAATTTCAATTCACAGGTGGCAGCCGGTTCAAAGGGCAGTGAAGTGATGGCTTGTAGCACAAGGTTTAGATCCCATGGCATGACACGTTCTGAAACAGGAGGGCGAAGTAACCAGGCACCTTTCAGGAAGGCCTTACAGAGTTTATGGCCCATAAGAGAGGGCTCGTAAGATGTATGAAAATTGGAAATTGCAGCCAGCTGCACTTTAATGGTAGCGGGCGTGGAGCCCTGTCGGAAAAGCATGGCTAAAAAATCTAAGACCAGTGGAATTGGGGCTTTGAAGGGGTCCAAACCTTGGGCCTGAGCCCAAATGGAGAATCTCTTCCATTTGCTGGAATAAATCCTTCTGGTGGAAGACTTAGAAGATGATGACAAGATGTGTACCACCTCAGGTGAAAAGGAATGTCATCTAACTAGTGATGGAAGTGGAGCAGCCAGGCTGTCAACCTGAGGGTTCGCAGGGAGGGATGGAGCTGTCCTGACATGTGAATCAGTAGGTCTGGCACTGGGTCCAGAGTCCAAGGACCGTCCACTGCATACTGCTGAAGAAAGGGGAACCATACATGTCGAGGCCAGTGTGGAGCAATAAGAATCATCCTGCTTCCCAAGGATATGGCTTTCTGAATTACTCTTGGTAACAGGAGAAATGGAGGGAAAGCGTAGACCAGACCGGGAGGCCAATCGTAGACTAGAGCGTCCCTGGGTGACTCCCCCTGTGGGGGGGTCAGTGTGAAGTACTCACTGCATTTGGCATTGAGGGGACTGGCAAAGAGATCACAGCAAGGCTGACCCCACCTATTGAAAATTTGAACCGCCACTCGGTTGTTCAGGGACCACTCGTAAGGCATCAGAATAGCTCTGCTCAGCCTGTCCGCTATCATGTTAGACTTTCCCGGAATGTGCGTTGCCACTAAAAACCGTTGGGAAGATACTTCCCAATGCCACACTCGCATGGCCTCTCTACAGGGGAGATAAGACTTGGTTCCCCCCTGCTTGTTCAGGTACCACACCACGGATATGCTGTCTGAGTGAATTACAATCGTTCCCAGAGGAAGAGAGTTTTGGAGTGCTTGCAATGCTAGAAACACCGCTCTCATCTCCAGAACATTGATGTGCAGGTGTACCTCGTGATCTTGCCACGTGCCTTGGACCGTCCTGCCAAGATAATGCTCCCCCACCCCATCTGGGAGACGTCCGTGGTCACCGTGGCCACTGGAGACATAGGAATCAAGCTCCTCCCTTTGTCCAGATTGGTGGAACATAGCCACCAGCGGAGGTCCTGTTTGCACCATTCCATGAGAAGTATCAAATGAGAAAGAGGAAGTTTCTGAAACGACCATTGGACTGAAAGGAGCCACTGTAGGATCCGCATGTGTAACCTGGCTAGAGGCACCAGCATGATGGTGGCGGCCATGGATCCCAAAAGCTGGAGAACTAACCTGGCTTGAACTCTTTTGAGGGGCAACAGTGCATGGATCTGAGACTGCAGCACTCTTATTCTCTCTTTTGGCAGAAAGGCCCGCATCTGAATAGAGTCTAGCTCTGCGCTTATAAAAACAACACACTGTGAGGGCAGCAAGGCAGACTTTTCCCAGTTCAAAGTAATTCCTAGTTGTTGACAAAGTGTAATGGTAGTCTCCCTGGCTTGAATGAGGAGATGCCTGGTGGGGGCTGTGAGAAGCCAGTCGTCCAGATACGGAAATACCTGGAATCCCGGACGTCTCAGGTGAGCTGTCACCACTGCCAAACACTTGGTAAACACCCTGGGGGCTGTGGTGAGACCAAAGGGCAGGGCACGAAACTGGAAGTGACTGGCTCCCAGCCGGAAGCGTAAGTGACTCCTGGATGCCTTGTCCATTTTGATGTGGTAGTAGGCATCCTTGAGATCGATGGAGCACATCCATACTCCTTTTTCCAGCAATGGAAAAATGGACTGAAGCGTGACCATTCGGAACTTGGACTTCAGAACGTAGTGATTCAGTCGACTGAGATCCAGAATGGGTCTCTGGTCCCCTGTTCTTTTCGGCACCAAAAAGAGTCTTGAGTAAGTTCTTGATCCGATATGATCTGAGGGGACTGGTCGGATGACTCCTTTTTCTAGCAGCTTTGCAACTTCTAGTGCTGCTTGATCCTGTCGACTGGGTGGGACGTCCAGGATTCTTCTGACTGGAGGGGGTGTTGATAAAAAGGGGATAGTGTAACCTCCGGTAACTATTCGAAGCACCCAACGATCCTGGGTGATGCTTTCCCAGGCTTCCGGATGCAACGAAATTCAGCCCCCGACTGGCTCCGGAACAGTACAGTCAGGCAAAGCCTCAGGAATGCTGAAAGGAAGATCCGTGAAAAGAATCGCAGTCTCTCGAGTTGCGGGGGCCTCCTCTGCCTCTAGGACGGCGTCTTCCAGAATAATTTCTCCCTCCTCTGCCTCTGGAGGGGGACTCACCTTGAGCTGCAGGGGAAAGACCTCTGAGACTTCTTGAACCACATTTTCCCCCCTCTCTGAGCCTTGGGGTAAGGCCTAGAAGGCAGAGAGAAACAGGCCCCTATGGCAGATAGGGTCTTTCCCTCCTGTTCGCATCTGGTGAGGGTGTCTTTCACTTTGGTCCCAAAGAGAGAGGACCCATCAAAGGGGGCGTCAGTGAAGGAAGACTTAAAGGCCTCCGTGAAATGACACAGGCACACCCAGGCTTGCCTTCTGACAGCTACACCTGAGCTAGCTGCCCTACTCGCCCCTTCGGCTGCATAAGATATCAGCCTCATGGACGAGTTGACAATGGATCCAACGGTAGACAACTGGGCGTTAACAGTCTGCGCTACCGCCTCAGGCATATTACCTGTCAGAGTATCTCCTAGCTACTTAAGGAGATCTCTCTGGAGCCGAGTGAAATGACAAAGGTAATTCAGCGACCGCAAGGTAAAGGTCGCCGAAGACAGGGTACGCTTCCCGTACCGGTCCATACTCCTGGACTCCTTGTTAGGAGGATGGATGGAAGAAGAAGCCTTTGCAACTTCCTGCTGAGTGGCTGCCACCACCACCAAGGCATCTACAGAAACCCCTTTGGTCAGGAACTCTTTTCCCAGGGGAGCAGAAAGGAACTTATTTGGACATCTGGGCACCGGTTCCACGGAATTAGGGTTCTCCCACACCCTTCGACAAATCAAATCCAGGAGTTCGTCGAAGAGTGGAGACACCCAGGAGGCGGAGGGTTGAGCTCCGAAGGCCTTGAGGAATACCGACTCCTCCTCAGAGGGGGTCTTGGAAGGCCAGTCGCCTCTCTGCCTCAAAATCTCCAGGATGTCGGAGAAAGAGACGTCATCGGAGGATGACTTGGGAGACCCCTCTGACTCCTCCAGGTCGGTATCGGAAGTGAGGGACTCATCCTGGGAGTCTATGTGCTTCCTCTTGCACAACTTCTTTCTAGGGGGCTCCTCAGGCACCGACTCTGAGGGGCCCTCAGAAAGTAGGGGACCACTCAAGGGGGTATCCCCAGACCTTCGGGCTCTGCCATCCACAGATAGGGGGGGCGTCAGAGGCTCTAGCTGGGGTGTAGGGGGACGAAGTGACCGATCCAGGTGATGTAACTGACGATCTGGCCAGTGCGCTCCTCATGGCCTCGAAGGCAGGTCCGCCCGAATCCAAGGACCGACCCGTCTCCGAGACCATGACCGGAGTCGGGATTCTCCAAGCCGACGCACCGAGAGGGAGGCTTGGAACTAACAGGAGTCCCGAGGTGTCCCCCTCGGGTCCGACTGAGGAAACCCGAGTACTGAAACCAGAGGACAGAACCGACATGGTTGGAGCTGAGGCCGGCTCCGATAAACTCACATGGGGTATCAGAGCCGACACGAGAACATCACTTGGCGAGGAGCACTCTGGCTCCGAAGACACATGGGTGCTCGGAGGAGGAATCATCGGTACCAGAATAGGGACTGGCTCCGGAGCTGACTGGGTCGGAGCCGAGAACAGTTTTGCTAACACCGGCGACTGCAGGAGCCTCTGGACCACCCTATCCACATCCAAATCAGACAGCCTATAGGATATGGAAGAAATAGAAGGAGATTGGGATCTCCTACCTGGAGACTCATGCCTGACACTGGGTGACCGGCTCCGAATAGGCTCCAATAATATCGGTGCCGAGGTCGACTCCAGTACAACAGATACCTCCTGTGGCCCCAAGGACAATGGAGCTGAGGAGGTAGTATCCATTTTCGAAACCTTCTCCTGTGGCCCCGAGGACAATGGAGCCGAGGAGACAGTAACCACTTTTGAAACCTTCTCTGGAGGCTCCGAGGAGGCAGACGGAGCCGGAGATCTTTTCTTGGCCTTAGAAGGCTTAGACTTAGCACTAGAGGAAGAAGAAGAATCCAAGGACTCCTCAAAGGAGGGCTTAATCAGGCCCTTCAAAATCAGCTTATTTTTTCTTTCCTGTAGTACCCTAGGGCTAAAAGCATGGCAAAAACTGCAGGACTCTTGCAGGTGAATAGCACCAAGACAATAAACACAGATGGAATACCCATCTGTAATGGACATTTTGTAGCGACATTTCGTACACTTTTTAAACCCGGAGGGTTTCTGCTCTTTAGACATGATAAATAACAGCACACTCTCAACCGACAGCGACAGACACAACAGGAAGGCAGGAAAAAACAAATACCACTAACGGCCAAGGAAACTCTAAATTAAACGTTTCTTTGGAGCAGCAGGGAAACTAACTACCGACAAGAACAAATCCAGCACAGTTTTACACAAAGGAACAACACTGGAGAGGACTAGGTCCTCTAACTTAAATGGGCCTAGCCCGTGAAACAGAGGGATACCACAAAACACACTACTCACAAACACTCACAAAGAAACTTGCCAAAGAGAAGACTAGCTATTAAAATAGCTTTTACAAGATAACAGACTGCTAAAATACTTAGAAAAAGTATTTGAAAGGGTACTTAGCCACAGCCAAGCAAGACCATGTCCTAACTCTACGAGTGGCAAACGAGATCTAGGGCCTAGGGCGAGGTGCATTTTGGGATACCGGGTTAGCCCAGCCAATTAGAGACTTCGTGCTAGAGAAATAAGTTGGCCGAGTCGGAGCCGATTCTCGGCTCTGAACCCGTGAGTAAAGAATGTAGGCGAGATAGGACCACATAACATCATTCCTTTTTTGGCCAATTGCAGTACAAGTTGGGTAATTTATTTGGCCACTTGTACATGCTCTGTGTTTTATGTTGGCCAGACCTCTAGGCCTCTCAAATTTAGAATTGATGACCATATGAGTGACATAAGACATAAAAAGCAATCCAATGCCCTTTATAAACACACTTGCAAACATAATACTTCAGTATTTAGATTTATTGTTATTGATCATATTATAGGAAATTGCAGGGGTAAAGTTGGTTGGCACAGCATTTTGAATGTTAAGGAGAAGAAATTGATAATTAAACTAGGAGGGCTTTTCCTTCTTGGTGTAAATGAATATCTATAAATTAACCAATAGAATGTTTTTCTGGCACCTGCCTATGGTTATATAAGGATTTTGTGATCCTAATGTTTGTATTTTATTTGTCTTCCACTGAAGAAGGCTATTAAGCCAAAACCGGTTTGGTTTGGAGGGGGTGGGATATATTTTTTTCTCTTCACCCATGTTGTTACACTTTTTTGTACATTAAACAATGCTAAACCACACTTTGTGCTGGCTCTGATTTGTTTTGGTATTGCTTTGGACTATACAGCCTTTGCACTTGCCGTATGTGCGGGTTTGAGTGATTTGAAGTTTACTCTGGTTTCCTCCCACATTCCAAAGACATGCATCTGGAGCATTTCTTCCCGGGCCTCTGCTGAAAATTGGCTCTGTCCTAGTCAGACTTTCTCAGTCAGCAAATGTTAAATATATAAAATTTAGTAGCTATGTTACATTATAACAAGCCCCTGTACCACAGCAAGGTAGCCATGCACAGTGGTACACAGACTGACTGGCATTTAGTGCCTACATATGTTACATTATGACAAGCCCCTGTACCACAACAAGGTATCCACTCACAGATGTACACACACACACACACATTGACTGGCATTTAGTAGCAATGTTGTTACATTATGACAAGCCTCTGTACTGCATCAAGGTAGTCAGTCCCACAGAGGTCCACAAAGACACACACACATACACACTGACTCCCACACACAGGGCATAGACACACAAGACAAAGACAGCAATACAGAAAGACCGAAGAGAGACACCCACACAGATTCCCTCACACAGAACAGAGACACAAGACAGACAGCTACACAGAGTCTCGCACACAGGACATAGACACCCACACACAATGAAGACAAAACTACAGTAAGACTGAACATTAAAAACTTAAAATATTGGGCTTATGAACTAATAATGATGCTAGAATAAGATATTGCAGTAGCATGCACTGTGTGACCCCACATTTTTGATGAACAAACCACCTAACAAACATCTGGACATTGTGCAACATTCTCACAGCCCCTACTAACCTCCTAACATCTCAGCATAATTCCATATCTGAAAATAACCACTGTAACAGCAAGGATAATTGCAAACATTACTATGATAAACTTAGAAAGATATTAGAATAACAGGGTATGCATAAGCACTTATTAAAATAATCAGTACATTCTGCAGAACTCTCACAGTTCCCCCCAAAGTCTCAGCAAAATTCTAGAGGAGGTAAAAACAAAATAAAAAAAAAAGAAGACAAGGACATAACATTAGGGATTTACAACACTGTGCTTATGAACTAATAAAGATGGTAGAATAACAGATTTTTCCAGTAGCATACATTGCGTGAATCCACATTTTTGATGAGTAACAGACCAAAAATGCAGGTCAAACATCTAAACATTGTGCAACATTCTCACAGCCCCTACCCCTCTCCTAACCTCTCAGCTTAACAATTCCAGACAAAGCCAAAAAAAAAAAAACTGCAAATCAAAGGTGTAACATTAGGGGTAGTTTAAAGCTTTGCTATAATTAGCTTCGATAGTAGAACAGGGTTTGCATTGGCATGCATTAAGGCATCAGTACATTCTGCAGAATTCTCACAACCCCTACTCCCAGTGTCTCAGCACAATAAATCTTGATGAAGTGAAAGCAAAATTAAAACAGAAAAGTGTAACATTAAAAAACAATGTGCTCGTGAGTGAACAAAGATGCTGGCATAACAGATTCTGCTGTGAAATGCATTGCGTAACCTTACGTTTTTATGAAAATAGGCTAATACCAGGCAAACATCTGAACATTGTGCAGCAGTCTCACAGCCCGTAACCCCATTACTAACTTCTCAGCACAATAACTCTGGACAAAGCAAAACATTATAAAACAACAAAGGTATACCATCAGAGATAGCTGTAAACATTGCCGGTATACACAATACTAGTATAACAGGGTATTAGTATACATTTAAACAACAGCTGTACATTATGCAACAATTTCACAGATGCTGACTCCCCTCCCAACCTCTCAGCATAATAAATCTGAAATTAAATTTCTGCCATTATTTAGAGACTTTGGTACTCGATTTGACGAAAACCATAAATTTTATGAAGAACAAACCAAAAATATGAAGCAAAAATCTGGCCATTCTGCAAAAATCTGAGCAGTTGAGAGGTATGCCTCACGCAGATAATCCATAGAACCTACCCAACCGACCACCCATTGTAGCAAAGCCGATCAGGAAACTAGAACTTACTTCTCTGACTCCTGCAGCAAATCAATTCCCTTGCTTCACTGAAGCGGACCTGATTGAGGGCAACTTACAGGGAAGTCTTTCAGGAAAAAAAAAATGGAATCACGCAACAATGTTATATAGCTGTGAGAATGTCCAGGAGGTGCCAAAGAAGGAGCAGAAGAGATAGAAACCTGCAGTAGCTTCACGTGGGGCCCCTCATATGTGGGGAAATAATTGGGGGTTCTGAGAGGCCTCGGGTTTGGTGGGTGCCTAACACTGGCTATGCTTGTCAGATACATTTGGGAAGCATGGATAAGTTTAAAAAGGCCCCTTGGGGTCATTAGCCTAATAATCACCCATGAACCTATGAAATTATGATTATTATTATTACTACCTAGTTTGCCTTTTTAATTCATTTTGTTTATTTATTCATACTTTGCTGACTGGATTACTCACACTAGGTCAATAGTCTCTTTTCAGGGGGACCAAAGGTGGTATTCATACTAGCTAGGGGAAATTTGGCCAGGGCACTGGGGAACTTCTCCTACTCTTTTTAGAAGTAATGCCACAGAACTACTTCTAGAAGGAGGTAAGACAGAGGAGAGAAAATGCAGTGAACCTTGTGTCCAAGGCAGTTTGCTTAATATGTAGGTGATGAAGGTGAACAATAAGGAAATTTCAGAGCTGCGTTATACAAATGATGCAAAACATGGATCAATACAAAATGATAAGCGAAGAGGAATCAAGTGAGGAACCAGTTATTTCACACACACAGCTCATGGAGGAAGCATTTCCAGGTGAAGGGATCCAGGAAGACATTGCTGGGCACAAGATACAAGTATTTATCAAAGACATACATCATTTTGATTTTAAAAGGCTGAGAACTTACAGTTTTTGCAATCAAAATGAAAACAATGTTTTGAAGAGACAAAAAGTCATTGTTAAAATTGAAGCAAGGAATGGAAAAACCATAACTAGATACTTTGTGCATGACAATTTAGTGAAGCCTTTATGAGTAAAGCCTGAAATTGTAAGGGCCTTTATTCATATATGCTCAGAGAGTTTTTGCAAATTGACATTTGAGACTATGGGTTTGGCTCAACTGTTCCTTGTAAACATTGATGCAAAACATTTTGTGACACATGGAACAGATTTATTGCAAGGGGATCAATGGTAATGTTAAAATGGAACATGAAACCGTAGTTTAGGACTGCAGATGTGACTGAAAGGAAAGTAATGCAGTATTTTGAGATAAATGTAAGGAAGTGTATATTATAAAAATATTTTGATAACAGAAATTTGTGGAATAGAGCATGGGAGGTAGATATTTGTTTAAATGTTATAGAGGGAAAAAAATCTGTCACTTATCTAATGCTGTGATTTTAAACAAAAAAGGTATGCTCAAATATTGGGGCAGCCAAAGACATATTTTTCTGTAATTCTGATGAACATCTCATTAATGAATGGAGTAAAAGGAGGTGCAAACGTGGTTCTCTGTGCCTTGTATACAACCAAACCTCTCCAGTTTAAAATCCTCTGTAGAAAATGCTCTCCATAGTCTCCCACTGTTCACAGCTGCTCAAAGAGCTGTCAGTTTATGCAGAGGCCAGTACCATCTAACTGCAGGTGCTCAACATTTGGTGACATTTGCCAGTCATCTGAAGAGATTCTGCTGAAATCCAAAACATCTATTGCTAAAATAAAAAAGTGCTTTTTTTAGTTTTCTTTGCACTTTGCTGACTATATTTTATCATTTCGCTTCCTTATTTTGCTGATTTTACTGTATTTTTCTGCAAGACTTCCGCGGTGGTGCAGCAGTAGTGTTGTTGCTTCACAGCAAGAGGTTCTCCCGTTCGATTCTCAGCTGGAGTGCGGGGAGTGCCTTCTGTGTGGAGTCTGCATGTCCTCCCCGCGGTTGGTTGGGCGTTCAAAAGACATGCGTGAATGGGTGTGCCTTCATTGAAGGTTGAATGTCGAGATGGCACCTCAGCGTTCGTGAAAATCTACTACCAACCATTAGCGGACCGGAGTTCAGCTGTGGCAACCCCTAACTGGGAAAAGCCGAAAGACAACAACAATAACTGTATTTTCCTGCACTTTAAAAAGCTGTTCTGTTGCTTTTTTAGTAGCTAGTACATAGCAGAGATTACATTAATATCTGCTGAATCTAGACTTTATTATTACATTTAAACACTATTCCAGCCATCTTACATTAGGAAAGCCCTGCCTGCATCCTTGTGGCAGAGGTGTGCAGTCTGAGCCTCAACTGAGATGCAGATTACTGGAGGAAAGCTCATTGTCCGCTTTCCCATTGCTAGTTTAGCTTAAAAGTGTTTAATTTCCCTTGTATTTATACCTTACATTTGTGCTCTTTTAACCAGAGCTGCTCAACATTTGGTGACTTTGCTGGACAGATTCTGCTGAAATCCAAAGCATCCACTGCTAAAATCAATATAATAAGAACCCCGTGAGTTTCCTTTGCACTTTGCTGACTGTATTTTATCATGTTGCTGCCTCATTTTGCTGATTACTACTGTATTTTTCTGTACCTTAGAAAAGCTTTTCTGTTGCTTTAAGTAGCTAATACATAGCATAGACTAGATTCAGATCTGCTGAATCTAGACTGTACTGTTACACATGAGCAATATTCCAGCCATCTTACATTAGAAGGGCCCTGCCTGCAGCCTTGTAGTCTGGGCCCCATCTGAATTTACTTGAGGAAAGCTCACTGTGTTCTTTCCCATTGGTAGTTTAGCTTAAAAGTGTTTAATTGCACATGTATTTAAGCCTCACATTTTCTCATAGCTTCACAACCAAGACAATTGGATAGGAAACCGCAAATTCTCCCCAGGGGAGGCACCTATGTCCCTTATGGACAGGGGCAGTCTGTGCTGCTCATAGACTCACTCTTCAAATATCTACCATCTAACCAAGGTAAATTAGTAAACACAGATATAACATGGCTAGGCTTGTAAAGGTCCTAGGGCCTTTAGCCTAGCAACCGCCTATGAACCTAAGAACATATAGAGAGTTTGGTCACAGTATGAAAAAAACATGTAAACCATTATGTAGAAGTGTGGAAGCACACAGCATTTTTGGTTTGATTGTGAAGTGAATAATACAGAAGAGAATGCTATTAGGCAGGCTGTACAGCAAACATCAAAACAGGAAAATAATATTGCAGATAATTCTAAGATAATGTGTAAGTTGAATGAAACTGAGGAAAATGTAGTGTCTAAAGGTGAGGAGTTGATAACAGGGTGAAAAATGTAATGTAGAAATGCAAAATATACATGACAATTTACCAAATAATGAAGATAAGTGAAAATATGTTGAAAAAAAGAATAAGAAATTTATAAGCAACAGTGTGAGAAAAGGAAAATAAAACCAAAAAAACTGCAAAAACAGAAATATGGCAGTTTAATGATTATGTCATTATATGTGAACAGTTTGATAAATGAAAAGAGATTAAATGCTGTGTCACTGAGCAAAAAAGCAAAAAACAAATAAGCAAATAAGTAATGTGATTCTTTTTTTGGATGTACAAATATCAATTGCTACACACACACACACACACACACACACACAAATCAGCTTAAATTTCTATTGGAGATGAATTTCTAAGGTGGAGTGAAGTATTGGGTGTTGTATATGTTTGGGTGTAGCTTTCTTAGCAAAGGAAAATTTTGAAATATTATATTTTATGATTGTAACACAGGGGAGATGTATAATTGTGGATGTCAGAAAAGAGTGTAAAGTGTGGAGGATATCTGCATTATATATACCAACTATAGTATTGAAAAGGGAAAATATTTTTGAGGGACTAAAAAAATGTAATATATAATTATTGTAGAGAATTTTAATTGTAATGTAAGAAAGATGGTAGGAAAGATAATTAAGAATATTCTATTATGTAGACAGATGTTTAAAATGAGAAACCTTGTTTTGGGAAAGACACCGCATTTTACATATAAACCAAAATAGATTATATAGGATATCTGAACAGAGGAAAGCATCAACAAAAGAAGTGAAATGTTCTTATCTTTGTATTTTGAAAACTGAAATTTCATATACAGAAGGCTATATCAGGGAGGCAAAGGGCAATAAAGAACTGCTAGGAGAAGTTACAAAGGAACCAGTTCTTGGTGAAGAAATAGAAAAATTATGGCAAGATCATATGCCTATGTTACCCTTTTATTGTAAAATTGAAAGCTGATGGTGTGCATATAAGGAAAAAAATACAAAAATGATTTTTTTAAGGTTAGAGAGAGAATTTTGGAAAAATGAAAAATTGAAATACAAAAATGTAACAGGTCAATACAAAGGTATTATTAGGAAGGAAGATATTGAAAGAATTGATATAGAAAGGCAAATTTATAAAGAAAATATGAGGATATTGGGTATGTTACTGCATAAACATAAATATTTGTTATAGGGTAAAGTGGAAGAGGTATAACCTTTTTAGGTAAGAAGGTAAAAAGGAAGAGAGAATGGGTTTGCTAAAGGATAAAAATTATAATTGGCAATATAGATTATTTGAAATTATGACAATTGCGGAGTACAGTGAAGGTATATATAACGAAAGTGACAAGTATATTTATACAAACTGGAATATAGCAAAGACTGCAGGCAAAAAAATGAAAGACATAAATATTGAGAAATATTGAGGAATTTGAGAAGACTATGGCAGGCCTTAACAGAGCAGGTTCTGTTGTATAGGATGGGTTAAATTATGATTTCTACAAACAAATAAATCAGGAACAAAACAGAGAATTGATTAAAGTTGTGAACTGTCGTCTGAAAATGGAATTTGGGATTTCAGAGTATGTCAGGGATTATAAAATTAATTTTTTAAAAAATAAAGGGTGACAAAGATAACATAATGAATTGGAGACCTATCACTTTTAATAATACAGATTACAAGATTTTTATGCATTTATTACAAAAAATGTTGAAATAAACACAGATGTAATTAATGAAAATACCGATGGGATTAAAGGATGAAGTACAAAGGATTTGTTATTTTGGTAAAAGAAGTGATAAAAGAATGCAAAATTAGCATAAATAATGTAAGTTTGATTACACATGATGTTGAAAAAACTTATGGTAACATTAAATGTAAAACAATTTTTGAGAATTTGCAACAATTTGGATCAGGAAAAAAGATGTTAGGACTAATTAAATCTGTATATAATATTTCAGTACATAGGGTAGTAGGAAATGGTTGTCTTAGTAAGGATATTACAAAAAAAGAAAAGAGCACCAGGGATGTCCTTAAGTAGACCCCTATTTGCCTTAGTAATGAATGCAATAATAACTAGAGCAGAAGAGAAGGTAAAAGAAGGGGTGGTAGTACTTAAAGATAAGGTAAGATTACCTACTTTCTCTGTTTATATGGAGAATTCAATTATAATTGCTAAAAATAAACAATGGATTAAAGAACCAGTAACAGAAGTAGAATATGGATTGCAAATTGTCAAGTTAAAAGTAAAGGTCATTTTGAATGTGTGAACATGGAAAGGATTTTTTTTAATAAATCAGCAACTGAATGATGCGTTCGGTTAACTCAGATGTACAAAACCCCAGCGATACAAAACGCCACTGTGCTCGCTTATCCACTCACCACTGTCAGCCAAAAAAACTTTTTAGATGTAAAATAAACTTCTACACACAAGAATATAGTGTAAAAGCAGTTTAATCCACAAAAACGTTAAGCGCTTTCACTCACTAAGCATGAACTTCCTTAGAACGTTCAAACAGCTGTTTCAAAAAAGTTTAAATGTCCTTATTGGCGCCAAAAACAAACCTACTAAGTCAGCTCCTTAAAGCTGACACATCCTAATAATATACATAACTCACGGCTAATACAATAATGCCCTATCTAAAAAACTAATTACAATATAAAACAAAACATTATTGATGCAATATAATAACTATGTAAATATTGCTAAAATAATTCTTTCTCATAAAATACATAAATATATACGCTATCATAACCCTATTTCTAATAAGGGTTTTACAGAAATGTGTTTATTTAAACCTGGTGGTGTCACTGCATCAGTCAGCAACTGCCACCTTACCTCTTTACATGCTAATAAATCAGAGTTAATGTTACTAGGAATTATACCTGGTAATGAGAAAATAGAAAAGAATCAATGGCGTAAAAGTCTAGAAGATGTGAGAGGAACTATAGAAATATAGCAAACTTTTAAGGTGTCATATTTTTAAAAAGTTTATTTGATACATTGTATTGTGCTAGGTAAACTAGGATATTTGGGAAATTAGTTTGCGTTACTGGTGTGTTTACAATAGGCTCTATTACAGTTATTTTTTTTTTTGTTTTGTTTTTATGCAGATCAAAACTTAACCCTGTGAAAAGGGGTGTTGGAAAAAAAAGACAGAGTTTGGAATTAAAGAAGTTGATTGTATTCTTAGCTTCTTCTCATTTATTTTGGGGGATGTTTAAAATATTTATAAAGAAAGAAGATCTGTTAGGGCATGTTGTTGACTATAATTTATAAATATTTTTGAGGATTACAGAAAAGAGTAAAATATATTTGGAAGGATATAAAACAATATTTTGTGTTAATAAGAAGATGGGAATTAATGCAGAATGGAAAGTATTTAAACAGTTAAAAAGTATGAAGATGTGCTGGAAAAACTGTATCATATAGAAATATGGGAAGGAATAGATATCAGAACTAAAGAGGTGATTAAAGACAGACAAGAAATATTTAAAATTGAGTTAGAAATAAAAGATTTCTTGTGGAGATTATCCTTTGAAAAACTGTCAGTTAAGGCAGTGATAAAACATAATTTAAATGACAGAAAATGTTGTGTATGTGGAGTAAAGGAAATACTGAAAAAGAAATGATGTACTTACCATGGCATTCCATCTGAGTTGTTGCTTTTCATTTGTGTTCAACCTGTGGGACTCGTATCCCGCATGGATGCAGCTCAGCCATATACTCCAGCATCAGATCCAAAATACAATCTCCTCCCCTACCCATAATGCCCTGCTCTCCCTCCTCCCCTCAGATCAAGTTTGATGCAGAACAGCACCAACCCCTAACAGTATAAAAAAAATTTCTACCCTGACCAAAAAAGGCATTGGCACAGAGAGACTGAACTCCAGCCAAGAAGACACCTACAGCTGCCTCTGTCCAGTCCACTACACAGCCAAAAAGGGCAGGGGGGAAGGAGAGAGGGATGGTTGAAGACAAATGAAAAGCAACAACTCAGATGGAACGTTATAGTAAATACATAACTTCTTTATCTGAAGTTGTTGTTTTCGTGTGATCTTCAATCTGTGGGACAGAATCCCTAGCTACAATAACCTTGGGAGGCCCTCATAAAAGGTTGTTCTGGAGCATAGCTGAGCCAAAAGATGCCCTGCTCCTGGAAAGAATATCCAGTTTGTAATGGGAAATAAATGCACTGGAAGAGGACCAGGTAGCAGCAGAACAGATATCGTCAATAGGAACCCTGGACCAAAAAGCAGCAAAAGTAGATGCTGACCTTGTGAAATGCATCTGGAGAGGACCTGGTAGAGACAAATCTTTGGAATGATAGGCCAAATAAATACACCCAGAAATTCAATGAACAAGAGTAAACTTAGAAACAGGCTTTCCCCGATGTGGCTTAGAGAAGGAAACAAAAAGCTGATCTGACTTTCACAAACTTTTGGTTCTATGCAAACAGAAATGCAGCTGCCTGTGAATGTCAAGTAAGTGTAATTTGTATTTCCCTTTGTTCTGGTAATTCAGGAAGAAAACTGCCAAATTAATAACCTGGTTAATGTTTACTTCAGAAGCCACCTTCTGTAGGATGGATGGGTTAGTCCGAACAGACACTCTGTCTTTATGAAAAATCAAATAAGGGGGCTTGATAAATAATGCTTGTAGTTCAGAATCCCTCTTGGCCAAGGTAACAGCCACCAAGAAAGACGTCTTCCAAGATAAGAATTTTAAATCAACAGTGGCAGCTGGTTCAAATGGCAGAGAAAACAAGGCCAGTAAAACCAGAGTTAGATCCCAAGGAGGCGTATAGTCCTTGATAGGAGGCCGAAGAAGAAAAGTACCCTTCAAAAAGGCCTTGCAAAGCTTATATAAAGCCGAGGAAGCTGAATTCCCACCCACATGAAAATTAGAAATCGCTACCAACTGAACTTTATCAGTAGGAAAACTAGCCCCATTATTAAAATATAAGCTAGAAAATCCAAAATGGTTGGGTCTGGAGCTGTAAATGGATCCAGATCATGCTGAAAAGCCCAGCTCAAAAAGCATTTCCACTTGCTGGAATAGAACTTCCTGTGAGCTAGAAAATCCAAAATGGTTAGGACTGAAGCTGTAAACAGATCCAGATCATGTTGAGAAGCCCAGACTGAAAAAACATTTCCACTTGCTGGAATAGTTCTTCCTAGTGGAAGCCTTATGAGCCACCACCAAGATCTTTTTTGGCAGGAGAAGAGAGCCCGGAAGTTCTGGCCTTCAGGGAAACTGGAGCAGCCAAGCAGTGTGCTTCAGGCTGACTAAATCCAGGTGAGGAACCCCTGATGGGTGCATGATCAGATCTGGAACTGGATCCAAAGTCCAGGGAGGAC
This sequence comes from Protopterus annectens, assembly GCF_019279795.1. Classification (NCBI taxonomy): domain Eukaryota; kingdom Metazoa; phylum Chordata; order Ceratodontiformes; family Protopteridae; genus Protopterus; species Protopterus annectens. Next base: position 291,044,141 of record NC_056740.1, read on the forward strand.
ACACTAGATGAGACCTCAGAGTGAGGAACCAAACTTGACGAGGCCAGAATGGGGCAATGAGGATGACTGAGCTCCTCAACTGTCATGATTTCTGAATAAACTTGGGGATCAGAGGAAGATGAAATAAGCATAAAGTAGACAGACCGGAGAGCCAAGCATGGATTAGAGCATCTCTGGGTGACTCCCCTGGAGGGGGGATTAAATAGAAATACTCACTACATTTCGCATTGGAAGGAGAGGTGAAGAGATTGCAGCAAGGATGGCCCCACTTTAAGAAGATCATGTCTGCTACTGATGGATTCAGAGACCACTCGTAAGGCATCAGAATAGTTCTGCTGAGCCTGTCCACTAGAATATGGTCGGAAGAGATCGCCCACTCCCACAATCTCATGGCCTTGCGGCAAAGGGGATAAGATCTAGTTACCTGCTGTTTATTAATGTACCAGACTACTGACATGTTGTCCGTCTGGATGACAATCATCTCAGTAGGAAGAAAGGAATGGACAGCTTGCATCACCAAAAGCACCGCCCTCATCTCCAGGACACTGATATGCAGAGTGGTCTTTAGGGAGGACCACGTGCCTTGGACCATCCATCCCATGCAATTCCCCCCCACCTGAGCAGGGAGACATCTATGATCACTATGCCTGAGTGGGAAAGAAGAACAAATGGCGGTCCAGAAGAAGGTCCAGGGACTGAAGCTACCACCAAAGAGAGTCCTGACAAACTTGGCACAGCCGGACCAGATATGAGAAGGGAGGGTCGAGAATGGACCTTTGAACCACAAAGGTCCACTGAAGAATCCTCATGTGAAGGCATGCAGTTGTTAGAAGGGAGATCATGGCTGCTATGCACCCCAACACCCGAAGAACCATACTTGCAGGGAGAAGATGGGTCTGAAGAACAGACTTCACATGATACTGAAATGATAATAACCTGTCTGGAGGCAGAAATACACTGCCCTGTATCATATCCAACAGAGCACCTATAAAGGTCAACACGTGAAACAGGTTTGACTTGGCTAGATTGATTGTGATGCCCAGGGAAGGGGCTAGGATGAGAAGACAATCCCTGGCCTGAATCTGTCAATGCCTGGAGGGAGCAGAAAGGAGACAGTCATCCAGGTTGGGAAAGACTTGAAACCCCTGCAGCCACAGGTGAGCCACCACTACCACCATAAATTTGATAAACACCCAGGGGCAGTGGTGAGTCCAAAGGGAAGCACTCTGAACTGAAAATGATTGGCTCCCAGCCAGAAGCGGAGGAACCGTATGGAGTGTCTGTTCATCTTCACATGATAGTATGCATCCTGAAGGTCCACCAGGCACATCCAGTCGTTCATCTGCAGAAACAGCATAATGGACTGTAGGGTGACCATCCAAAACTTTGCCTTGGCAAAGGACAGGTTCAGTGTAGAAAGATCCAGGATGGGCCTTAAGTCCCCCATTTTCTTTGGCACCAAAAAGAGCCTGGAATAAATGCCTGATCTGGACTGGTCTGGGGGGATGGGCTGGATGACTCATTTTGCAAACATCCTGGTGATTTCTATGGCTGCCTCCTGCCAATGACCAGGTGGAACATCCAGGAAGTGTTTCGTCGGAGCGGGAGGATGAAGAAAGGGGATGGAGTAACCTCTGGATATGATTTGCAGCACCCAACAATCATTCATGATGGACTCCCAGGCTGTTGGGTGCAGAGATAGATGACCCAGACTACCTTCATAAAAGAGCAGTCAGACAATCCATCAGGATTGTTGAAAGGGTCTGTCCAAGAACGAATTTTGAGACCCCTGGTTCTTTGGACCCCCCTCTGCCATGAGGGCAGCATTTGTCATTTCCCCCTCTGCCCCTGGGGAAGACTGCCCCTGAAGATCCTGGGAAAATCCCTGAGACATCTGAAACCACATCTTCTTGATCCCACACAGACTGGCCACCGCAACCAACATGGCATTGATTGGGGAACCCTTTGACCAATGGGGCCTGTCCAAATGAGCAATGAGAACCTTGTCCGGGTGTTTAGAGATGGGCTTAACCATGTCTGGTTCCTTCCATGCCCTACTAGAAATAAAATCTTCCAAGGGATCCACATGGGGGGGGGGCACCCAAAAAGTAGAAGGTCCTGTGTCAAATGCTTCCAGGAATACTGACTCATTGGGGTTGGGCTTGAGGGTAGACCACCCATATTTCTGGTGCAGGATTTCCATGATTTCTCCAAAGGAGACATCATCACAGGGTGAACGAGGGGAACCCTCCCATTCATCCCAGTCTGTATCATCAGTGAGAGATTCCAGTGGAGAATCTAAGTACCTCTTCTTGCACATATGCTTGCGATATATATCAGCCTTAACTGTATAGCTCTAAAATATACCTTCAAATCAGGTAATCCTAAACCACCTTGCTCTTCTGGATCAACTTATCCCACTTAACTCTTCCCTTCTTCCCCTCCCAGATAAATTCCTTCACCATTTTATTAATTATTGTACACAATTTCTCCTCTGGTTGATAAAAATATGCCTGGCCTGAATATACAACTAAGGGGGACTAAAACATTTTCACTAGACATTGCTTGCGTTCCTAAAGAAATGACTGTTACTTCAAGTCAGATCTGCAGTGATCATGGGGTTATAAAGGTTAATTTGTTGCAATATAAATCTGCCAAACTGAAATCTAAACCAATACACAGAAGGTTAATTACAGATTATATGGAAGAAAAACAGTCACTATGTAAAACTAACTGAAGTGAGGTGTTCAGTGGAAAAAAACTACAGATGGAATGTGGAAAGTTTTGAAAGATAAATTGTTTGAGTGCAAAAATTAAAAAAAAAAATGTTTAACATCAGGATCTAGGCACACAACATCAGGGGATACATTTCCATAAGAACAACATATCTGACTAAGATGAAAGGCAAAAAATATAAGAAGTGGAAGACAGGTCGAACTACAACTTTGAAAACTGAAATAATCAAGCTGGACAAACAGATTAAGCATAGTGTGAGACAAGAGCAAGAAAAATTTGAAGAAAATTTATATGAAGATATTGAGTATAATAGGAAATATTTTTATAGATACATAAGATGTGGAAGGAATAAAGACATTCAAACTGATAAATTGTGTGCAGATTCTAAAATTTATTCTCAGACACAACCGATTATAGATATATTTAAAAAATCTTATGCAAAACAGTTTGGCTCCACAAAAGGGTTAGTACGTTGTCCTAATGACATCCAGGTAACCCCAGGTACTGGAATCAAATTAGATTATATTGAAAAAGAACTGCACAAACTGGATCCAAACAAGGAACAGGGAGGAGATGGAATTAGTAACAATGACCTGAGAACACTTCAGCAAGCACTTACGGTACCATTATATCTATTATTCACTATGTCATATAAATATGGGGAGATTCCTCAAGATTGGAGACATGCGCTTATTAAACCTGTCTTCAAGGGAAAGGGGAGTAGGACAAACTCAGAGTCATACAAACCGTTAAGTGTACTTTCATGTTGTTGGAAATAATGGAGAAGGTAATATTGGATAAGTTATTGTCAGAACTGGATAGGTTGGGACTTGAAATCATATACCAGCATGCATAGGTTGCACACAGATCTACTACCACAGCAATGAATGAAAAATTGTCCTGTGATGTAATTTATATGGCTTTAACTTCAGCATTTGACAGGGTCATACACATAGCACTGATCAATAAATTAATACAACTAGGTATTGGTGTACACCTGATAAGATGGATAGCTGCATGGCTTACAAATAGGACATGGCAAGTATCATACATCAACTGGACAATTGAAATCCTTGGTTACAGTCAGGGTGTCCTACAGGGCTCTGTCCTAGGCCCTTACTTGTTTAGATTACATCTTTCAGACCTAATTTTTTCATCTGAAGTGTTCTACTGTCTATATGCAGATGACCTGAAATTGGGTAAACTGATTACATGTGTTACAGATACTGCAAAATAACTTGACTAAATTTACCATTTGGACACAGGAGAATAATATGCTGATAACTACATCAAAAACTAAGCATATGAGATTTGGGAGACATACATTGAAAGGTGAATATTTAATACAGCACACAGTGATTGAAACTGCAGATTCATTTCAGGACCTGGGTATATGGGCAGATTCATAGGTTTATAGGTAGGTACCAGGCTATTGTCCCTAGGGCTTATATAAGCCTAGCCAAAAAGGTACCCTGGCTTTTGCCACCCAGCAAAATTATTTTCCTGTGCCACTGTCGAGCAGAGCCACAGAAGAGATCCCTGGGGTGAATTTCCTATTTCCCATCCAATCATCAAGATTTTTCTTGAAGAGTGCTAATGAGGAGCTTTGTTTAATATAGATGGGTAGTTTGTTCCAGAGTATGGGAAATCTCTGGGACAGGAATCTATCCCTCCAGCATGTTCTGTTTACTATGGTGACAAGGTTTAGATCCTTAGAGCATGTAGCTCGGAGGGATTGGGATTTCTTTAAGTGGAGCATGTCCAACAGCTCTGGGTTTGACATAGCTTTGTATGTTAGGCAGAGATCGCCTCTGAGTAGGCGATATGTGACGGACTAAAGCTGGAGATTTTTGAGATGGTCTGCATAGGGCATCTGTTTGAGGCTGGTAATCCTCTTTGTGAGGTATTTCTGCGGCCTTTCCAGTTGTTGTAGATGTCTTGTGAGGCACATACCAAAAGGGACATTGTACTCTATAATGGGTCTAATGAGTGACGAGTAGAGGGGAACAATGACCTCTTTTTTCCTGGATGAGAAACCTTTTGTGATGAGGTGTGCCACGTAGAAGGATTTCCTGACTACTGTGGCGATATGATTATGAAAGGAGAGACTACTGTCCACCTGTGTCCCAAGGTCTCATCACACTTTCGGTGTTAAGTTTACTACCGCCTATGTGGTAGTTCATGGATACAGAGCTTTTACCAAAGGGGATGACAATGCACTTTTTGGCATTGAGCTTGAGGCCATAGCTTTGACACCAGGCATCTGTTTCAGTGAGGCCCTTTTGTAGGATGTCCACATCGTTAGGAGTTTCGATTATGGCTCCTAGTTTGCAGTCATCTGCGAACTTCGTTAGCCAAACACCTTCTGTGTTAGCCTGTACTTCAGAGAAGTAGATACCAAATAGGAGAGGGCCCAGGACTGAACCTTGTGGTACTCCACTTGTCACTGGTCTGAAGTCAGATTTGTAGTCTGCTACTTTCACAGTGTGGGTTCTGTCAGTGAGCCAGTTGGCAACCCATCTTGTGACATAGGGATTTATACCTAGTTTAGTGAGTTTATCTATAATTCTAGAGTGGGAAATGGTGCTGAAAGCCTTGGCGAGATTTAGATAGGCTGTGTGAACCACCTTACCCTCGTCTATGGCTTTGGTGATTGCTTCAAAGAAATCTATCAGGTTTAGGAGATATGATCTGCCTTTTACAAACCCGAACTGGGTGGGGTCCAGAGTTTGGAGATTACCACTGTCTTTTTTTATAAGTTCCATGATGATATGTTCCACGGCCTTGCAGACCAGGCTCATCAGGCTAATGGGACGGTAGTTCCCGGGGTCTATGGTGGATTCCCCTTTGTGGAGTGGGATAACCATCCCTGTGCATCATTCAGTGGGCACAAAGCCTGAGATGAGGCTATGATTGAACATGGTACTTAAGTGGGGTGCCAGTTTGTTCTGTAGTCCCTATAGAACGCAGCCTGGGATGTTGTCAGGTCCCATGGATGCTGTGTTCTTGGCTTTGGAGAGTGTGGTTTTTACCTGTGCAGACATGATTACAGGAACTTTGAATTCTTCCGGTATAGAGATGGGCCCTTTAGGGGGTGAGGGGGGGGGTAAAGTTAGCACTGAATCTATCTGTCAGGATGTTGGCAATATCAGTTGGATCTGTATATTTAGTGCCATTGTGATTTAACTCAGAGCAGATCTGAGTGTTGCCATTGAGATTCTTGACATAGCTATAGAATGCTTTGCGGTTGTCTTTAAAATCAGTGGCAATTTTGTTTTCGTAACTAGCTTTGGAGGATTTTATGAGGTATCTCAGCTTCTTACTGAGGCTGACCAGGGAGTTCCTCCAATCATGGTATTTTACTCTTTTTTGCAACAGTTTCTTTCTTCTGTTGTAGAGTTTATTTATTGCAGGGGACCACCAGATTGGCTTCATTTTTTGGAAGATAGTATCTTGGTTCTGTTAGGAATAGCACGATCCATGCACTCGTGTAAGTGCTTATAAAGTGCAACTGTGTAGGATTCAGCAGTCGTACCTCTATTGTCCATCTGCATGGGTGTCATGAAGTTTGTCACTTCTGTCTTAAGAAGCATGAAGTTGGCTTTGGAGAAATTTTTTTACGGTGGTTTCCCTAATGGGGGGTGGGGGAGGGATGTGAATGTCTAGGGTGATTAGCTTGTGCTCAGATCTGACCAATGAGGAATTGACCTTTGGTGTGGAACACCAGTCACCCATGTTGGTAATGACCAGGTCTAGGATATTGCTGCCCCTGGTGGGGGTGTGGATAAGCTGATCCAAGGCGTTGGAATTTATGAATTCTAGAAAACGTTGAGCAAAGGAGTTGGTACATGAGTAGTTTTCCCAGTTAATGGTGGGGTAGTTGAAATCGCCCATTATGAGGGTGTTGGGTTGTGCCCTAATATTTTTCAGTGTATCAAGAAATGATGATTGTGAATCCTGGGGCATGGTGGGAGATCTGTAGCAAGCTACAATTTGGATTGCAGTCTTGCCCAGAGTTAGTTGCACTTGGATAATCTCGGATGCATTATGCTTAGCAACTAGCCTGAAGGTGTGGATATCCTTAATGAATATGGACACACCTCCACCTTTAGTGTTTCAGTCCAGGTTAGGTGGCCGAAAGGTGTGGTATGAATTATAGCCTGGTAATGCAGGGGTGCTCTCTGGAGCCTTGAACCAGGTCTCGGACACTGCACAGATGTCGATGTTCTCCATTTTAATGAGTGCCTCGAGTGAGTGCATTTTGAGGTTTAGACTTCTAGCATTAAGTAGCATTACCCTCAGATTTGCTTGCTTGTACCTGTTACGGTGGTGAATTTGTCATTTGAACCTTGCCTCAGCTATAAGTTTTTCTAATCATATCAACCAGTTTGTATAAAAAGATTTATAAGTCTAGGAAATCAAAAATGATGTACAGTGTCTCTTACAGATATCTAAGAGATCTTATTCAAGTATATAGGGCATTTAGAGACAACTACCTCTGGGAATGTTTGGGGTTATCAAAAAGTACTGGAGAATCATCAGACAACCTGTGCAGAAGATTCTATAGGAATGAGAAGTGTACAAATTGGTTCTTTGACAGAGTAGCTGATGCATGGAACAGATTACCAAACTAAATTAAATCAAAGGTATTTTTACGAACAGCCTGGACACTTATTATGGGAACAAGTGTTCTGGTATATTGGCAAGGTATAAGGGCATTTAATGCCCATGCTTGTAATATTTGTATGTATGTATGTATGTATGTATGAATCATACTATCCATATCTGTAAACACAAGCTTCCAGTTTTTCAGTTTTGGTATAGCTATAAACAAGAGCTTCCAGTTTTTCAGTTTCTGTATTATGTTCTGTGTACTTTCTTCCCACATATCATTAGCTGCCATAACAGAAGCCTTTTTAATCAATTCACCTAAACACTTTGTAGCATCATGTCTCCATAATATGGGTACTGCTGAATCAATTTGTATGTGGGTACATAATTAAATGCTATAGCTTTTGTTTTAACTTCATTAATTTTATATCCTGAAAAGACTTGAAACTATCTCAGAAGGTTCCACAACTCTGAGATGTCCTTTTCTGGATTTATCAGGTTAAAAATAATATCATCGGCAAATAAAGACAACGTTTCTTGATTACAATACCAATTATTATATCTTTGAATTTCTGAACCCTGTCTTTTTTTGCCAATGGCTCTAAATATAAAGCAAATAACAAAGGTGATAGAGGACACTCTTGCTTGGATCCACTGTTTGAAAACAACTTGTCAGAGAGGAAACCTCTACTTTAATTTTCTGCCTCTGATCCTTCCTAATTAACCCGATTATTGTATCAGAGAAAGCAAATGTTTCTAATGCCCTACACATAAAATTCCAGCTTATTCTCTCAAATGCTTTCTCTGCAGCAGTATTTGTACTTTTTTAAAATAAAATATATATACAAATCATTTTTATATAAATATCTTAGGCATTATGCACTTGGAATCATGCTAGAACAGCATTTTGAAGGCCCTTTCAGCACAAAGGTCAGCCATAGCTATTGACCCAATTTGGGTAAACAGTCAATAGTGTCTAACCCAATCTGAGTAACCAAAAAGTGACATGCTGGGATTGATTTTAATTCAAAATTAGGAAAGTACACCATATTGATATTCCTATTAGTAACTTGCACTAGAAGGAATTTATATATATTGCTTTATGGTATTGAATGAAAGGGTACAGGATGCTGGAAAACACTACACCCAAAGCTACTTTCTGACTATTACCACTTTGCAAACGGATTGTTTAGCATTAAGAATGCATTTTATTTAAAATTTATTTACCAGGAAAATCCGACTTGGAACAAGCCAATTTTTAGCGGAGGCACGAGGAGAAATGCTGCAGACACATGTCTTTGTAACGTGGGAGGAAACCCACACGAACACAGGGAAGACATGCAGACTCCACACAAAAGGCACCCCAGCCAAGAATCAAACCAGAGAACCTCTTGACGTGAGGCAACAATGTTAACCACTGCACCACTGCTCTGTCCAACATAAACAGCACATTTCTGGTTAAGATCTTAGGCAGTGTTCTCTTGGATGCATTGTGCAACAGCATAGGTGCAATCAGCTCAAAAGTTCAGGAATTCCTTGAGGCAAAAATCAGATGATCAGTAAGTGAGACATTGTGATTTGTTTTGAAAATTATGAATATATGTGATATTAATATTTTTGTTAGTAGTTTACACTACAAGGATTTTATATGGTGCTTCTTGGTATCATATGGTTGACAAATAAAAGCTTACATTAGGTGGGGAACCTCTTTTTGCTACCTAGTGTCTAACTACCACCACTTTGTAAATATTTATATGTGGACAGCAATAATTATAATGTTTATGCATATGCCTATATTTTAAGCAAATACATCATGCATTTTCCACATAGTAACACAATGAAACATTACTTCACAGGACAGCTCAAGCTCAACACAAAGGTCGAGAATGTCTGCTGACCCAAACACAGTGATTATTAAGCAAGAAAGTATGATTTCTTTTATGCCAAATTATGAAAGTGTGCTTTATTAATATTTCTATTAATAATTTAACCCAGTTAGAGTACATGTGGTATTTTATGGTATCAAATGAAAACTTATATAATGCTACAGAAGTTGTCACTGACAGCTCAGAACTGCCTACTATGAATTTTCAGAAAGTTATTCTAGCTTAGAAGTAAATATGCACATACAGATAAATATCATTTTTCTGTAAATATCTCAAAAATTGTCCATGCAGATGCATTGTAAAATAACACTTCACATGCTCAGTCACCACAGAGGTAAGGAATGGCTCCTCAGACAAATGCATTATTTATTACCAGAGAAAATATGAGTTATTTTCCAAGAAATATTATAAATAGGTGCCATATATTAATAATTGCATTAATAACTTGAACAAGATGTGTTTATGTGGCAGTCTATCATATCAAATGGAAGCATACACAATGCTTCCATTTGATAGAACCCACTTAGTCAAAATAGGGGAAGCCACCTCAAGTAGCAGACCCGTAACAAGCGGTATACCCCAGGGATCGGTCTTGGAGCCTCTGCTGTTTGGGATATACTTCTCAGAGGTGCAGGCCAAATCTAGTGAGCTATGGCTGACCAAGTTTGCAGATGACTGCAAGCTGGGTGCTGTCATCAATTCCCCTAGTGATGTGGACATCCTCCAAGAGGGTCTCACCCAACAAATGACTGGTGCCAGAAACATGGCCTCAAACTGAATGCCAAACATGCGTCATCATCCCTTTTGGGGAGAATGACGTCCTCACAAATCATCACACTGATAATAAGACACTAAGCACACAATCAGTTGGGAGGGACTTGGGAACCCAGGTTGACAGCAAACTGACTTTTGACCACCATATTGCCTCCATTATATGGAAAGCTTTCTACATGGCCCACCTCATTTTTAAGGGTATCTCATCCAGGGACAAAGTGGTCATAACATCCATGTATTCTTCCCTTATAAGACCGATTATTGAATACAATGCCCCTTTCAGCATGTACCTCACAAAGCACATGCAGCTGGAGAAACCACAGAGATTCCTCACCCAGAGAATCCAGGGCCTCAAAACATCTACCCTACACAGATAGGCTAAAAGCCCTGTCCCTCTACTCAGTCTCCTATAGACTCCTCAGAGGGGACCTCTGTCTGGCATACAAAGCGATCTCAGACCCTGCCCAGCCCTGATGGGACTGCTCCATATCCGCAAGTCAAGCTCCACTCCAGTAACCCACACATGTGACCTCAACCTGGTCTATCACATCAATAGGACTTGTTGGTGGGACTGATTTGTGTCCCAGAGACACCCCCTTTTGTGGAATAAACTCCCTCTCCACATAAAGCAGAGTACCTCATTAAACCTTTTTAAGTACAACCTGGATAACTGGATTGGGAACAGAAAATACACCCTTGGGATTCCACCTATGTCCCTGCTGGACAATGTCATAGGGTGCTGACTTGTTGGAACATGGGCTAAATTCTTGGCTAGGCTTGTAAGGGCCTCAGTGCCAATAGCTTAGTAACTTCCTATGATCCTAACAAAACCTATAAAAAACTTTGCACTAATAGCTGGTGTCCAAATAGCACTGCTTTGAAGAAATTCACATTTATTTGCCCATTAAATATGCAGATATGCACACCATTAACAGTTAAGCAAAATTCTCAGCAATGGAGCGACAGCTATACAAATGCTTTCAACTAAACAGCACATCTGCATGAACCAAAAGATATTTATGGTCTATCTACTATGGTTACAGAGATGTTAACACTTGTTTGCGTAATTATAGCAAGTACATTTACATATTATCTAATTATTTGTTTAATATAAAATTACCATTTTGTATGTTTGACCCATTAAAATCACCATCGTGAAGAGGACTGTGTGCTGAATAACTTCTGTAACTTTTATAGCTTTTCAGATATATACTTTTATTTATAGGTGCTTTGGAAACTGCATTCTCAGAATTTTAGCTCAGGTGAAAGCTGCCTAGGGAGGAATTCTACAGGTGTCAGGAGATGTGAAATTCCACTCAGGCTGTGTGTGAAAGAGTTAACTAATTTGCTCAGAATAACACAGTAGGCAAATGGAGGCTGAGGGACTCATACACCAGACTACAGAAAGCAGCCCATTAACAACCAATAGCCTCAATCCTGTGAATTAACTGCTAGACTAAAGTGCTGCATGCTTCACCTGGCATGCAAATCAGACCCCCTAGGACACCATTCCAGCTGCCCTACCACTAAGTTACTGCAGCAGTCTAGCCAGAAGCAGATCTTTTTGCTATGACTATGTTACTCTGAGAATTGATGGCTTATGTACACTTATTTGCAGATAGTCAAGTGAATTTATTTTTAATGCTACTATTGCGGATAGGAGCAACACCCAGACTTTCATGAATATGACTTATGAATGGGCTGTCAGACTGAGTCCAAGAGGGTGCCCACATGGACATAGTAACAAGCTCTTCAAAACTGTCAGGACTGCGCTAGACACCATTGCTTTCACATTGTATTGCCCTTTTCTCAGATGGAGTGGTAACACTGAAGTTAGAATAATAATGTGTGTTTTGTCTTGCCCCACTTCGAGCATAAATGCCCAATAAATTCACAATCCTTGCATTGCAGGTCTATATATTTCACCCTTCTTATTAACAATAGGGGATGCCAGGAGAGGACAGTAATATTTGGGTATCTCAGCCATCATCCAGAAAGGGTTTGGAGAGTTTTCTTTGGGCCTAATATCCTCCCCTGTTGCCAAAAAGGCATGGTGCAATGTCCACTATGTTATGCCAGTAGGCACAGTCACAATGACCAGTTTGAGTGCAATGCAGCCTTTGGACAGTGCCCAACCCTGAGTAAGATAGGCACACCTGTGGCCTTCCCCAAGTGGATCTCCTGTAATATGACTTGTACTAATTCGTCCATCTGAGATGGATAAATTTGTACTGACTACTCAGTGCTATCCGTCTTTGGGATGCTGTTAAAAACTTGGTCTTCTAGAGAAGAGCTAGGGCTTAACTCATTATGAGGCCAGCTGCTATATGCTGTGTGTTTGATTTGCAGCAGTGAAGATGTCCCTTGGGGACCAGAAAGGAAAATATAACAAAGGAGGGTAGATTTTTGAAGAAATTTATAACGATATTTGGTGTGGAAGATGTGAATTCAATGCTAGGAGTTCAGACTAAATTTACATATTATTCCCGAAGATACAAAATCTGGGCTAGGGTAGACAGAATTTACATTTCACAGGAACATGTGCATTTAACTGAAAGTCTTGATACACACCCAATAACTATTTCACATCATGTACCAATAATAACTAAAATAAACACACAGATTAACAAAAATCTGGACAATCTGGGGCAATGCAGCAACTGACTCACGTACACAGACAGCCCTCTCCTCCTACCACCCAACACTAGAACCTGCGAGAGATGCACTTACATAGCCAAACTGGAAGCAAAGCTCTCTCCAGCCAAGATTGTGCTAGACAGTCAAGAGGAGAAGGTTAACACCTGCACTACACCTCAAGCAACACATAGCCCTTCAAAGCCCACACCATCAACACCCAAACATAGCAACACTAAACCCACATATGTAGAGGCCCTTAACATTAACCTGCCCAAGCAACAAGGACCTCAGAAGCTGAAACGCAAACAAACACCAGTCACAACGAAAGTGACACATAGCTCACAACACCAGTGTGCCACCCAACAACAGCCCCTATGGCAAGACAACGTACCCAACACTTTAGTCATATGTGACTCTATAGTCAGGCACACTGATGTCCCACTCACCAGGCTGAACAAGGAGAAAATTACAGTCAGCTGCCTCTCGGGTGCCAGGATCCGCCATATAATGCATGCACTCAAGTCACTCCACAACAAGTACAAATACGACTCCGTCATTGTCCATGTTGGAGTGAATGACTTGAGACGTACCTCCCTGAACTACATGAAAAGAGACATATAAGAGCACTCAGATCATGTGGCCCAGGCAGGTATCATCCTAGCCCTGAGTAACATCCTGCCATCACCCAGAATTATACCACAGTACAAGGATAAAATGATTGACTTCAACAATTGACTAAGCTTCTGGTGTCATTCTAAGGGGATCCAGTATCTGTCTGCCTGGGATGACATGATCGACAAACCACAATGCTTTGCCAGAGATGGTCTGCACCTGTCACCCCTGGGATTCAGGTTACTGGCTAAAGCTCTTGCCACCCCTATAGTGCCTTTTTTTAGGCAAGGTTCAAAGGACAAAACCACCACTGTAACAGATACAAGCATGCAAAATCTGAAGGTAATGCTACTCAATGCTAGAAGTCTAAACCTCAAAATTCACTCTCTCAAGGCACTCCTACAAATGGAGAACATCAATATCTGTGCAGTAACTGAGACCTGGTTCAAGGCTCCAGAGAGCACCCCTGCAATACCAGGCTACAACTCTTACCACACTTTTCAGCCACCAAACCAAAACCGAAACACTAAAGATGGAGGAGTGTCCATATTCACCAAGGATATTCACACCTGCAGGCTAGTTGCCCAACACAATGCACCTGAAATTCTCCAGGTGCAACTAGCACTAGGTAAGACTGCAATCCAAATTGTAGCTTGCTACAGATCCCCCACCATGCCCCAAGATTCTCACTACACCTTTCTAAACATACTGGAAAATATTAAGATACAACCAAACACCCTAATACTGGGTGATTTCATCTACCCTGCCATTAAATGGGAAAACTACTCGGACACCAACACCTTTTCCCAACAGTTAATGGAATTCATAAATTCCAATGCCCTGGATCAACTAATCCATTGTCCCACCAGGGGCTCCAATATCCTAGACCTGGTCATTACTAACATGGGAGATAGATGCTCCACACCAGTGGTCACCCCCCCCCCATTGGTCAGGTCTGACCATAAGAAAATCACCCTTGACATTCACATCCCACCCCCCAGTAAGGAAACCTCCATAAAAAAAACTTCTCTAAAGCCAACTTCATGCTACTCAAGTCAGAAGTTAGAAACTTCATGACACCCATGCAAACAGGAGCTGAAAGTTCGACTGCTGAATCCTACACTAAGACAGTGTACGAGCACATCCACTCATGCATGAATTGTGCTATTCCAAATAGACCCAAGACGCTCTCCTCCAAAAAAAGGAAGCCAATCTGGTGGTCCCCTGCCATTAACAAACTATACAGCAGAAGAAAGAAACTGTTGCAGGAAAGAGGAAAATCCCAAGATGCAAAAAACTCCCTTACCAGCCTCAGTAAGAAGCTGAGATCCCTCATAAAATCCTGCAAAGCTAGTTACAAAAATAAAATTGCCAAAGACAACCACAAGGCATTCTATAGTTATGTCAAGAATCTAAATGGCAATGCTCAGATATACTCTAAGCTACTACAGAATGGCATTAAATATACTGATCCCAAGGATATTGCCAATATCCTGGCAGATCGATTTAGTGCCAACCCCCCCCCCCTCTCACCTCCTAAAGGGCCCATCTCAATACCAAACGATTGCCAAATTCCGGTAATCACGGTCACACAGGTAGAAACCGCACTCTCTAAAGTTAAGAATACAGCACCCATGGGACCAGATGACATCCCGGGCTGTGTACTACATGAACTACAAAATTAACTGGCACCTCACCTAAGTGTCATGTTTAATCATAGCCTCACCTCAGGCTTCATGCCCACTGAGTGGCGCAGAGCTACAGTTATCCCACTCCACAATGGGGGATCCATCTTGGTCCCAGAAACTACCGTCCCATCAATCTGACGAGCCTGATCTGCAAGGGCATGAAACACATTATCATGGAACTTATAAACAAAGATATTGGCAACCTTCAAACACTGGACCCTACCCAGTTTGGGTTAGTGAAGGGCCGATCTTGTCTCCTGAACCTGATTGACTTCTTCGAATCAGTCTCCAGAGCTGTAGACAAGGGTAAGACGGTCCACACAGCCTATCTGGACCTCTCCAAGGCCTTCAACACCACCCCCCACTCTGGAATCATAGATAAACTTACTAAGCTGGGCATAAATCCCTACATCACTCGATGGGTCGCCAACTGGCTTACTGATCGAACCCAGACTGTAAAAGTAGCCGACTCCAAATCCAGCTCCAGACAAGTGACCAGTGGAGTACCTCAGGGTTCAGTCCTGGGACTGCTCTTGTTTGGCATCTACGTCTCTGAAGTACAGGCCAACACTAAGGGACTCTGGCTAACAAAGTTTGCAGATGACTGCAAAATGGGAGCCATTATTGAATCCCCAAATGATGTGGATATTCTACAAAAGGGCTTTACAGAAACAGATGCTTGGTGCCAGAGCCATGGGCTCAAGCTTAATGCCAAGAAATGTATAGTTATCCCCTTTGGGAAAAAACATGTACCCATGAATTACCACATAGGTGTCAGTACACTAAACACCGAAAGTGTGATGAGAGACTTAGGGACACAGGTGAACAGTGGTCTCACCTTTAATAACTACATCGCCACAACAGTCAGGAAATCCTTCTATGTGGCACACCTCATCACTAAGGGCTTTTCATCCAGAAAAAAAGGAGGTCATTGTCCCACTGTACTCATCCTTCATTAGACCCATTATAGAGTACAATGCCCCATTTGGTATGTACCTCAAAAGACATCTGCAAAAGCTGGAAAGGCCGCAGAAATACCTCACTAAAAGAATCACAGGCCTAAAGCAGATGCCCTATGCTGACCGTCTAAAAAAACTCCAGCTATACTCTGTGGCATATCGTCTACTCAGGGGCAATCTCTGCTTAACATACAAGGCCATGTCAAACCCTGAGCTGGTGGACATGCTCCACTTAAAGAAATCCCAATCCCTCAGAGCCACACGCTCCAGGGATCTAAATCTTGTCATCACAATGAACAAAACATGCTGGAGGGATAGGCTCCTGACTCAGTGACTCCCCATACTCTGGAATAGACTACCCATACATGTCAAGCAGAGTGCCTCCTTGGCCCTCTTCAAAAGGAACCTTGACGATTGGATGGGAAATACAAAATTCACCCCGGGGATCACATCAGTCGCCCTGCTAGACAGGGGTCCAGGGAAGTAAATAGTGTGGGAGGAAATATCCAGGGAATTGTTATGGCTAGGCTTGTATAGGGCCTAGGGCCGATAGCCTAGTACCAACCTATGAACCTAAAAAAGGGACACTGGCTCTTTCCCAGCTATCTGTCAAAAAAAGAAGTTATGTCTTAACATAATGTTCCATCTGTGTTATTGATCTTCATCCATTCATCACTGATGGGTTCGGTTCCGAGCCCTCAGAACCAAGTCGGCCTTATACCAAAGCTTGCGCCAGCCAAAAACTCTCAAGCTAAGATTTTACCCATCATCCCCTTCTCCCTGTTACTTCAAATCGAGTTTGCCCTAGCAAGTAAAGCAGAGGCTGTCTCCAAGCAAAAAAAAAAAAAAAAAAAAACCCTTAGTCCAGGAAATGGACCCAAAGATCCCCCAGGTATCTCTAGGAGGCTGAATGAAGGGTGAAACATGATGAATGGATGAAGATCAACAACACATATGGATCGTTATGGAACATAACTTCTTTAATAGTTGTTGTTAATCTTCATTCCATTCATCACTGATGGGACAGAGTCCCCAGCTACCTTATATCTATGGGTGGCCCTAAGGAAGAACATTCCTGGCACCACTGAACCAAAGGACTCTCTTCCACTTGAGACCAGATTAAGCTTGTAATGAGTGTTAAACGTATTAGGGGAAGCCCATATAGTTGCTGCACAGATATTGTCCATTGAAGCTTTGGATTGAAAAGCCACAGAAGTTGCCACAGATCTGGTGGAATGAGCCCTGATGTTTAGCGGAACAGATTTCTTTTCTAAATTATAGATGAAAGTTATACAGTCTCTGAGCCATTTGAATAGAGACACTTTAGATACTGACTTTCTCGTTTTTGGACCAGAAAAGGAAATAAACAATTGGTCCAATTTCATGATAGTTTTTGTTCTGTCTAGGTAAAACCTCAATTGTCTGTGAATATCCAGTAAATGTAAACAATACTCTCCCTTGTTAGAAAAATTGGGACAAAACACAGGCAAATCAATTGTCTGATTAACGGAAAACTCGGAAATTACTTTTGGTAGGAAGGAAGGATTGGTCCGTAGTGATACTCTGCCCTTATGAAAAATCAAACAAGGACGCTTGGTACAAAGAACTTGGAACTCGGAAATGCATCTGGCCAAAGTAATAGCCACCAGAAAGAGGGATTTTCAAGATAGAAACTTGATGTCACATGTGGCTGCTGGTTCAAAGGGTGACCATGTCAAAGACTGCAAGACAAGAGTGAGACTCCAGAGTTCTGTGGGCTGCTTAATTGGAGGTCTTGAATGTAAGAGTCTCATGTGAAATCTTGCTAGGGGTACTACATCTATAGATGCTGCCATTGAGGAGCTGGAGCTGTTGGGCTGGTACCAAGTCATGACAGAGTATCAACCGGACCTGTATCCTTATTCTTTGAAGCCTGTGATCCAGGAGAGAGATCAAGCAAGAATGGGTATTGAACAATGCCCCTATAAACTCCAGGGTGTGGGTTGGAGTTAGATTGGATTTTTCCCAGTTTATGGATATTTCCAGGTGATGTGCCAGAGAGAGAATATAATGCAAGGCTGTTACCAGTAGATGCTTTGTGGGAGTGGTGAGGAGTCAATCATCCAGACATGGAAACACCTGAATACTTGCAGTCTCAAGTGAGCTGTCACTGCTGCCATGCATTTGGTGAACACTCTGGGGGCTGCAGAGAGTACAAAGGGCAGGGCAGGGCAGGGCATGGAATTGGTAGTGATTGACTCCCAGAAGGAAGCAAAGAAACCTTCTGAAGTGTTTGTCCATCCTGATGTGATAAAACGCACCCCGAAGGTTTATCAAGCACATCCAATTGCCTTCTTCCAGAAAAGGGAGAATGGACTGAACCGTGACAATCCAGAATTGTGTCTGGCTGATGAACTTGTTTAAACAGCTGAGGCCCAAAACTGGCCTCCAGTTCCCTGTCTTTTTTGGCACCAAAAAGAACTTTGAGCAAAATCCAGATCCTATCTGATCTGGTTGGACTTTTTGGATGACTCTTTTTAAGCATAGCTGTTCTATTTGCAGAGCTGCTTTGTCCCTTGGACTGGGTGGCATATCTGGGATTCACTTTGGAGGTTTTGGGTAGAAGTCGAAAGGGATTTTGTAACCTCTGGATATTATCTTCTGCACCCAAGAGTCAGTGGTAATAGATAGCCAGGCAATGGGGTGCAGAGAAAGACCTCCCCTGACTGCTTCCAGAGGAAAGCTATCAGGCCGCTCTTCAGGAGCACTGATAAGGCTGTCCAGAGAAGGAATCTCTGGAACCCTGATTACGCAGACCCCCTCTGCCCCTGTAGGGGTGCCTTCTGGAAGAGGTTCCCCCCTCTGCCTCTGGGGGTAAACTCGCCACATCTGTCACAAAAAGAACCCCGAGATTTTTTGTACCACAATTTCCCATTTCTCTGGTTCCTGGAGAAAGGACGCTGAGAAGTGGAGAAACTTACACCAACCACAGACGGGGTCTTACTATCCTGCTCACACCTGGCTAATGTGTCCTTCACTTTAGGACCAGACAGGGAGGACACTTCCACTGGAGCATTAAGGAAAGAAGACTTGAAGGCATCCGTGAAGTTACATAGGTGCGTCCAGGCATGATTCTCATCACTATGCCTGAACCCGCAGCTCTGGTCGCCCCTTCGGTTGCATGTGAAATCAACCTCATGGATGAATTAGAAATCGATTCCAGGGTCACTAGCTGTGAAACTACCTTGTCAATAACCTTGCCAGACACCTTTCCTAACAGAGTACCAGAGAGTTTGAAGATGAGGTCTCTCTAGAGTCTGGTGAAATGTACCAGGTAATTCAAAGACCGAATAGCAAAGGGTGATGAAGCAAACACTTGCTTCCTCAGTCTGTCCACTGCTTGGGACTCTCTGTTAGGTGTGTGAACAGTGTGGCTCTCCTCAGCGAGCTATTTCTTGGTGGCTGCCACCACCACCATAGCATCTATCGATAGACCTTTTGACCAATGAGGATGTTCTTCAGGAGTGAGAGGAACTTGTCTGGTCTCTTGGGGATTGCTTCAACCGCCTGAGGGTTCTTCCAGGCATGCTGCACCACAAGCTGAACTAACCCATCTGCAGGCGGGGTCACCTAGGAGGTAGATGGTCGAGCACGAAAGGTCTGCAGGAAAACAAATTCCTCCAAGGAAGGGTTTTTGGGCTTCCAATCACCCCTCTGTTTCAAGATCTCCAGGATGTCTCCAAAGGAGACATCTTCAGGGGTGATCGAGGGGACCCTTCCCCTTCATTGTAATCTGTATCCTCAGTGAGGGACTCCTCAGGGGAGTCCACATGCTTTCTCTTGCATGACTTCTTACTAGGAACCTCCTCAGTGGGAGCTTCTGAGGAGTACCCAGAAGAAAGGGCACCCTGCAATAGGGTCTTCTGTGGCTCCCATGCTCGATCTGAGATGGTGGCCTGTGACAGCTGCAGCACAGGGGGAAGACATGGTTGTTCTGACGCTGAAGGCTTGCTCATGGAGGCAAGAGCCCTCTCCATTGCCTGAAAATGAAATAACACACTAGATAAAAACACACTAAATAATTTTGAGTTATCAGAAATATCAAATAACATAATATTCCAACAATATGAAAGACTTGAAGTCTTGAGATATGAGAGCTGGCTTGAACACAGCTTTACGGCAATGTGGCAAATGAGATCTGAGGTAACAGGGACAAGGGGGTGATGGGTATAATCTTAGCTCAAGAGGTTTTGGCTGGTGTGAGCTTTGGTATATGGCCTTATGCCAACTTGGTTCTGAGGGCGTGGAACCAAACCCATCAGTATTGAATGGAATAAAGATTAACAACATCAGATGACAGGAATTTAAGGAATGGGTAGTGGAAATTATTCAGGAGTTATTAGAGAAGATAGAAATTTCTTTTGAAAATATAGCTAGGGAGTATAATAAAATTAAACAGGAGTTTAAAAATAGGGTGGAAGTATTGCAGAATAGGGGAAATCTCACAGAACAAGAAGAGGAGCAACTGCAGAATGCTAAACAGAAAATAAGGGATTATCTGAATAATATGCATGAATTTAGAAAGATTGCTGTTAAGCAATCGTTTTTGATAATAACTCTACAGCACAAAATCTTTTAGCACAACAACTCAGTCAACAGGAAGAAGAAAGGGCTGTCAACAAGCTTAAAGAGCCTACAGCAAGGAAGATACGAGATCCTGTAGAGGTATAAGAAATATTTCTGAAATTCTATGAAAGTCTTTATAAAGCAGAGAAATATGGAAACCAGGAAAAGGTACAAATGTAAATGTTTGTGGAAGAATTAAATATGCCAAGGTTAGAGGTAGATGAGGCTTAATTATTAACATTTAACTAAGGAGGAGATGTATAAGCAATCCACAGGAAGGTCCCCAGGAATAGATAGTATTTCTGTGGAAGTCTGCAAGCTAGGAGGAAAAAAACTGATAAAGATCTGGAAGGTTTTCTTTAACAGTATTTTAAGAGGAGGAGAAGTACCGACATCCTGGAAGAAAGCAGTGGTAGCTGTAATAACAAAGGAGACTAAAGACCCATCAGATCCAGCTTCATACAGGCACATTTCTATTCTAAACCATGATTATAAAGTGTTTACATCTATAATGGCTAAAAGAATGACAAAAGTGATGCCAAAATTGATAGATATGGATCAATGTGGTTTTGTGGAGGGGAGGCAAACATTTGACAACATTAATAGAACATTGGTGATCCAGAGGGAATCAGAATGCAAAAAACACCACTGTTTTTGTTGGGTCTTGATGCAGAGGAAGCATTTGACAGAGTAAGCTGGGACCTTATGAGCAGGGCAATGGAAGAATTTGCATTCACTGATAAAATTATAAGGTTGATTAGGAGGCCATATGAGTGATTGGAGGTGAAAATTAAAGTGGGTGGGTTCCTCTCTGATAATTTCTGCTTGAGCAGAGGAACCAGGCAGGGGTGTCATCCTTCCCCTTTGTTATTTACATTATATTTAGAACCATTTGCAAAGGAAACAAGGGACTCAGAAATTCAAGGATATAATTGTTGTGGTAGTGAAGAAAAGCTGCCTCTGTGCAGACAATATTGTTTTATACCTGATAAAACCAGAAAAGGACATTTCAGTGTTATACAACATTTTGATCCTATTTCAAATATTTTCGGGATACAAAATTAAAAATGGTTCCAGTGTGTCAGCTAAGGATATGTGGGAAGAGACTAAACAAAAGATAATACAAAAACTGAGAAATTGGAAGCTCTGTTATATGGATATGGATAGGAAGATACAAGCAGTTAAAATGTTTTTAGTCCATTTAGTCTTATACACCAGTCAGTCACATTTTTATCAACTAGAGAAGCTGCGGACAGCAATTAATAAAGAGCTGAAGGATTTTATCTGGGTGGGGAAGATGGCAACAATCAAGTGGGAAAAGGTGATTCTTCCAATAGAACAGGGTAGATTGGGATTACACAATTTGAAGGGGTATCTCAGAGCTACACAGTTAAGGCTCCTATACCTAGCACAAGCAGAAACCTATAACTGAAAGTGGAAAGTGATTATGATGAAACAGGGGGGAAGCTCAAGAAACAAAGTGAGACTGGGATTTTGGATACAGATCTTTAAGGAGAATAGCAATAATCATGCAGGATATTTATATTCACGAAGTAGTGGAAAGTATTCTAAGAACTAAGCTAAGACAGGAATGGAGAAAGGTGATTCTGCTGATGGGGATTACTGCAATTAAGGATAGAGATAATAGGCAGGAGGGTTGGAATTTATTGGAGAAAACTGGCAAAGGAACCAAGGTATTGGGAGCACATAACTAGAGAGGGAAAGGGAATAGAATGGGAGGAAGCCAAGAATTTATTTGGACTGCAGGCTAGAGATTGCTTCCCCTATCAAGGATTGATAGAGTATAGGCAAAGGAAAAAAACAGGGGGTCCTAAATGAAAGAATATACACAAATCCTCCACTTCTTCACCAAAAAAGCATGTAGAATACAAAAAGGAGAACACCAACTGCTGCAATGCTGATTTTTTAATTCTGGTACCTCGGCCTTCGCCTTCTCCTGGAATGGGTCCTAAATGAAAGACCAGCACTAGTACAGTTTTTAGTAGAATCTAGAACAGAAGCTGCTGTTAAAAAATGAATAATTAATAGATTATTATAGGTCATAGGTTGGTACTTGGCTATCGGCCCTAGGGCCTATACAAGCCTGGCCATAACAATTCCCTGGTTATTTCTTCCCACACTATTTACTTCCCTGGACCCCTGTCTAGCAGGGCGACTGACATGATCCCAGGAGTGAATTTCCTTTCTCCCATACAATCGTCAAGGTTCCTTTTGAAGAGGGCCAAAGAGACGCTCTGCTTAACATGTGTGGGCAGTCTATTCCAGAGTCTGAGAAGTCTCTGGGTCATGAACCTATCCCTCCATCATGTTTTGTTTATTGTGATGACAAGGTTTAGATCCCTGGAGTGTGTGGCTCTGAGGGATTGGGATTTCTTTAAGTGGAGCATGTCCAACAGCTCTGGGTTTGACATGGCCTTGTATGTTAAGCAGAGATCACCTCTGAGTAGACGATATGCGACAGAGTATAGCTGGAGTTTTTTAAGGCGGTCAGCATAGGGCATCTGCTTTAGGCCTGTGATTCTTTTAGTGAGGTATTTCTGCGGCCTTTCCAGTTGTTGCAGATGTCTTGAGAGATACATACCAAACGGGGCGTTGTATTCTATAATGGGCTTAATGAGGGATGAGTACAGTGGGACAATGATCTCCTTTTTCCTGGATGAAAAGCCCTTAGTGATGAGGTGTGCCACATAGAAGGATTTCCTGACTGTTGTGGCGATGTGGTTATCGAAGGTGAGACCACTGTCCACTGTGTAGATGATATAAAATATTGCACAATAGCTATAAGAATCAATCAGAGGAGGTTAGAAAGGATTGGGAAGAGAGACTGGATAAGCAATTCACAAAGAAACAATGGGATGTATATGTATGTCACCCAAATATGTAACAAAATCTAGAAGATTTAGGATTTTTGCTTGGAAATGTTTACATAGGTATTTTTATACCCCAAGTAGACTCCAGAGAATTTTTCCTCAGGTAGACAACAAATGTTGGAAATGTGATGGGGGAAGAAAGAGGTAATTGGGAACATATTTTCTGGGAGTGTAATAAGTTGGCAGACTTTAAAGATTCCCTGCAGACTACACTATTAGAGATAATGGGTGAGCAAATTGGTGTATCTAGGGAAATAATATTTCTGCGCTATGATACAGAATTGGAATTGGCTAGACATTGTAAGGTCTTGCTGAGTCTAATTACGATGGACGCCAAAAAAGCAATTAATAGAAAATGGAAATCAAAATGTAAACCAACTATACTAGAAGTAGTGAATATAGTAACAGGGATAAAACAACTGAAATCAGTATCTTTAGAAAAGGGTAGGTGCAAATTACATAGAAAAAATGGGAATTGTGGGAACAATACATACAGGGAAGGAATGAGGTTTAAAAAGAGAGCACAGTTTGAATAAGCTATGTAATGTTTGGTTGACAAGCTACAGATGAGGAAACAGACAAACTGGGCATGCCTAGACATGGAGAAAGCATATGACAAGGTCCCAAGAAAACGGATTTGTGCAGTCCTGCAG
Source organism: Protopterus annectens (assembly GCF_019279795.1). NCBI lineage: Eukaryota > Metazoa > Chordata > Ceratodontiformes > Protopteridae > Protopterus > Protopterus annectens. Next base: position 291,068,193 of record NC_056740.1, read on the forward strand.
TGGTTTGAAGTCTCAGAAACATTGGCAGAATTAGTGTAAGCTATGTACAAGGACCCAAGTATGAACAGTGCTCAGTCTCACAGGGGGGTTCCCAGTGAGAGTGAGTGTGCATCAGGGTTCAGCACTGAGTCCACTGCTGTTCATACTGGTGATGGATTAAATTAGCAGACAGGTCAAAGGGGACAGATCAACAAAGTTGCTGTACGCAGACAAAGTGATATTACAATCAGTCAGACTCTGAGCAAGGACTTCAGCAAAGAATGGGGGAATGGAATGCAAAACTGAAGGCACATGGGGTGAAAGTGAGTACAAACAGGACATCTGTAATTTCACCAAATGGACTATATCAGAAGAAGATGAGAGCTAAGATAAAAGGGAAAACAGTGAAACTGGTTAAATCGTCAAGTATCTAGGAGGGGTGGTTGAGGAGAAGGGAAATCTGAATGAGGAGGTCAAAGCTAGAGTCAGAGGGGCTGCAGCTAACTGTCACAGAATGTCAGAGGTTGTGTATGACAGAAGAATGCAAAAGAAGCTGAAATGTATGGTGTGGAAAACAGTGGTGTGACCAGTACGATATGGTGCCAAAACCCAGACAGTAAAGGAAGAGTAGCTGAGGAACTAGAGGTGATGGTGATGAAGTGCCTGAGGCAGGTGATAGGATGCACACTGTGGGACAGACAAAGAAATAAGGACATCAGAGAAGAAGCTAAAGTAGCTTCAGTTGCAGAAAAGGTAAAAGAGAACTGATTATGGTGATGTGGGCAGATGTACAGAAAGCAGAAGACAATCTAGTGAAGAATGCAGGAATGAGGGCATCCAGTGATGGATGGATTATGTGAGAGATGACCTGGAACACTCAGGCATGACTGCAAAAGGCAGTAACCCTCCAACCCCAACACGAGCTATTGTTCTGTAGTGAGTTCACTCTCATTCCTAATAGGCATTTGAAAAAGGCTAATATGATCATTGAACTAAAATTGTTTTTAATAAAACTGAACTTTACATTTGTGTTTCAGAATGACAATGGGACAGATGAACCTACTCACAAATTGGCTCAGACATCCTACTAGAATCCCCCTTTGAACCCCAATCTACTTGTTTTCAAAAAACTATGTATGAAGAACTTCCAAAAGTTCTCCTTGGCTTACACCAAATATTAGAACATCTATTTGAGCCCACCCAAGTTTAGAGCACTTAAACTTTCTACCAATAAGACCATTCACATTATGAAGCCTGATAAGAGTGGTGGGGCGGTGCTAATGAATCACGTGGACTATTCTAGCCAGATGTTCTTGTATATCTTGAATGATACCTTCTATGAAGTGGACTCCCACAATTAGATCAATTAGGCTTATGGGTCCATAGGTTTGACCATAAAAGACTTATTGGATACAGGGTCATTTCTCTTCTTGAGTACAATTTCTTAACAGGTTCTAAACCTAAAATCCCTGTTATTTTTGGAATTCCAAAAATACACAAGTCCACCACTGATCCACCCATGCATCCCATTATTTCTACTAGGGAATCTGTTACTGAACTACTTGCAATTTTTGTGGACCAAAAGCTCATACCATTTCTGCATTGCTTTTCAAGTGTCTTGAAAGACTCATGGGACTTCCTGGAAAACACTGAGATCTGTGAGTTATTATTCAGATGACTCGCTGGTCACTGGAAATTTGAAAGACCTTTTTACTGTCAAACCTCAACAGCTTGGCAAGGACTGGTTTAGGGATATGCTTAATATCAGCATTATTTGTTGCCTTACAGAAATTGTTCTGAAACCCAATTTTTTCACCTTTGAATGGGAATTTGTTTAAACAGGTGTCCGGTATGATCATGAGGGCAGCCTGTGGCACTATTTTCATCAACATTTTCCAATGCCACTGGGAGAAGAAATATGTAATGAGTTGCCCTTATTACCAAAATTGTAAAATTTATGTCCAATTTTTGGATGATATATATATATATATATATATATATATATATATATATATATTTTTTTTTTTTTTCATGTGGAAGGGGATCAGGGTACCATCTCAGGGGATACTACTGATTTTCTGTATTTTAAATTTCACACAGACAGCAAATTCCATTCTTGTGTGTTTTGGTATATAAGGATATACAGGAGTTTGTATTATGACCCACCCCTTCTGAGGTCTTCACTGATAGTTGTCCAATGCTTGCCTCTCTGGATTTGTCTGGTTTCTTTGCATTGCACCAGGTTCACATCCATTTTGCTACCCCATTCCCCCAATACTAAGTCTGTATTAGGTTAGTACTGTTCATGGAGCCATCTTTAAATTATTAGTCTCCCCTCAAGACAGAAGTGCTCCTCAGTAGTTGAATTCTGCTTGCTGGTAAGCCATTAGACCTCAGGAATTTATTAAAGTGTTGTTTTGAGCTAATTATTTGGATCTATACAACTGGTATTCACTTTTCTGATTCGGATCTATACAACTGGTATTCACTTTTCTGATTCTTGACTACTGCTCTGCTTATATGTTTATTTCACTGGTTTGATTCTGCCATTCGGCAACAGTGTTTTACTGACATGACCACTGCAGCTACATTGTCTCTATTTATGCAGTTATGGTGTACTAAAACTGCTGTTATAAATGTAATTTAAATCTAATTGACTTGGTGTTGGCGTTAGAAACAGTTTACTGATTTAGCACTGCAGCTGTGTTTCTGATACTGATTCAGCTGTGCTCATTTTACTTTTTCTTGTATGCACAGGATAATTTGCTGCTAAATGTATTGTGCATGATTTATTAACTGGTTTCCATGCAAAGTTATGGCACTGTGATGTTTTAACTGCTGAACTACTCTCATACTGTTGCAGTAGCATCTGTTCTGCTGCTATCCATTGTTTCTCTCCTGCTCTCTCCGCTCTATCCTCAGACCTGTATCTTTTAACACTCCCCTATCTCATCCTTACTTCCTTTAACCTATCTTTGTTTTATTTTACTAGCTTTACTTTCTCTTCTTCTCTCTCTTCACAGCACACCTGGTCGACTCTGCAGTCAGTGGCTACCTCCCCCACTCATATAGTCTAACAAGGAATCAGTACTGCAAAAATAAAACAAGGATATACTTTTTGAGCCTGAAGAGAATGGTCAGTTCACCCAGGCATTCTAAATGTATGTTATGATAGTGAAGCTTTAATATTAGCAGTGTAACTTAGTATTTCTCAGTGTGCTAATAATACTGACTGCTTAAGCCTTGTGTCCCCCCCCCCATTTGTGCAGTAATCTTAACTGTCCACTAGACAGTATAAACTTAATTCAGATCCTTACTACTATCTGTGATTAAAAATAACCCTTGAGCAGCCCTTTCAGTGCTGTTTGCCTTAGGTTTTTATCCCTTGAGCCCCATCTGCTTATTTGCATCTCTATACATTCCCCTTCATTGCTAGTGTATCTCCCTACTCTAATCTGTGCACAAACTAGCTACTAATAAGAAAGTCAATGTGAAGACACACATCCAACCTTGATAAACTTTCCTTTCTCATCTCTCATACACTTTACAGATAGAGTTTGCATTATTACTCACCCCCTCTGAGGTCTTCACTGATAGTTTCCACTGCTTGCCTCTCTGAATTTGTATGGTTTCTGCCCGTTCCATTCACCCTATGGGCTCACTCCCCTCCCTCCCCTACCCCCAATTCCCTCCCACCCCCAGTGATCCTACCTTTACACTTCCCTAACTCCTCCCACATCCATTTTCATCCAAACAACCCACTCTCCCCAGCATTCTAATCCTCTCAAATCTCCTAACCTTTCCCTTACTCAGACACACTATACTCCCCACCTCCAGTCATCACAAACAAGTGTCCCTCCCCCACCCACTTACTTCCTGCTCTTCAAATATTCTCAACTCTCTCTCATTATTCCCACCGCCCACACTCCTACCTCAGCCTACTAATCTCTACCACTCTATCTCACATTTACTTCTACACATCTCTCATTCTACATAATGCTCCATCTCCCCACCTGTTTCTCACTTCACCCTTCCTCATATCCCTCCTTTGCCTCTTTCTATACCTTACTATCCTCTCTGGCTCCTTACACTCTTTACCACTACATATAACTTATTCCTCTTGAATAATCACCTCCCATTACTTCTCATCCATATCCCATGAACCATACCCTCTAAATACAACTCTCTTCTATAAATGTAAACTTCCTCCAATACCTCTTTCCGCTAACCCACTTCACTTCACTGGCAATAGTAGACCTTTCCTCAACTACACTCCTAACTTACCCTCCCCAATGGACCTGATCACCCATCTTTTATATCTAGTCTCTCTCTATTTCTGGTGACATCCATCCCAATCCTGGTCCCACTGTCTCCACCACCTGCTCCTCTACATCACCATAATCATCCTCCCTCAAAACCATCCAGCTAGCTACAATCAATACCTTAAATTATTTGTAATAAGATACCCAACTTACACACCTGGCTGTCACATAACCACCCTGACATATTAATTGTCTCAGAAACCTGGCTCAAACCTCATATCAAAGATACTAAAATTCTTCCCCCTGCCTACCAAATCATACGGAATGACAAAGATAATAAGAAAGGAGGAGGGGTAGCCATAATTTACTCCTCTTCTCTAACAGTCATTCCATACACTAACCCCATTCCTAAATTCCCTCCTGCTGAACTTTTCATAGTCTTCCTAAAAATCAAGAAACATAAATCTTTATGTATAGCTGCCATCTACATTCCTCCTGGTGATAACATCCCCATCCTTAAAGACATTCTCTTATGATTCTCTTCCAACATCAAAAAGGAAACATTCATCCTTGGTGATGTAAACATCAACTGGGCCACCATCTCCTCATAATCTCCGAGCCAAACAATCTCTTTAACTTCTCGGAGCTAATAAACTACCCTACCAGACCCAGTAAAGATGGCTCCACTGGCACTGCACTAGATTGGATCTTAGCAGCTCATCCCAACCTAATCTCAAACACTGGAATTATACTTGATCCCCTTAGTGACCACCTACTAGCCTTTGCCCTCCGGTGTGCCTCTTCTGTCCAAATACATCAATACATTCAAACTCGGAATCTTACCAGCTTCAATCCACAGACATTTTCTGACTGTCTGAAAAAAATGAATTCGGCCCCCTTAAAGACTCTGCCTCTGGACAGTGGAACTAACTACTTCAACAAAACCTTCCTAGACTTACTAAACAGCCAAGCCCCTCTTAGAACAAAAAGAGTAAAAGCCAAAAACATTCCCTGACTATGTAAAGAAGCCAGAAAACTAATGCACCTCAGAGACAAATGTTGGAAGCAATACCAAAAAAATAAGTTAAATTCTCTAATAGAATTCAAACAACTCCGCAACTCAGTGAAGAAACTAATAACTAAAGACCGTAAGACTTATTACTCCAAATTCCAGTCAGAACATAATTCTAACCCCAAAAAGTTCTGGAATTTCATTTCCTCCCTTCTAAACCCTGGTAGAAAAGACAATCCATGCCCTAAGCCAAACCCCCTAAACCATGAAATTGCATCTAATTTCAACATATTTTTTGATGACTGCATAGCTCAACTAACCGCAAACATTCCCATCTTCTCTCCCTCTCATAGTCCCCCATCCACTGCTTTTCCCTCTAACACTCCACCTTTCAGTCTTAAACCTATCCCCACCAACAGCATAAAAAAATCTCCTCCTTAAACTAAAGCTTTGCTGTACGCTCCTGATAATCTGCCTCCATCCTTCCTTAAGATGGCTGCAGACAGCATTGCCCTCCCCATTTCCATTCTTATCAACAGGTCCACCCAAGAAGCCTATGTCTCCTCACTGTGGAAGAAAGCTTTTGTCACCCTTCTCCACAAAGGCAGCAATAAAACAGACACTACAAACTTCCATCCTATAGCTATTCTCTCACCTCTTTCTAAAATCCTCGAAAAGTGCATTCATCACCAACTCTTGCCATACCTAACACACAATCATCTTCTTACCTCAACACAACATGGTTTCAAGCCTGGTCACAGCACTACCACTGTTCTTCTGTCCTTCCTTGACACCATTAATCGTGCTCGCTACTCTGGGAAAATCATATCCACCCTTTATTTAGATTTCGCCAAAGCCTTTGTCACTGTCTCATATCCTATACTTTTACCTCAACTTTCTTCCCTCAATTTCTCTCCTTCCTGCAAAGCCTGGTTTACAAGCTATCTCTCCAATAGACAACAAGAAAAATTCTACTTCATCCTTTCTCAATAATCCCTCCAGCATCCCCCAAGACTCTGTTCTTGGCCCCTTACTTTTCAATATTTTATTAATAACTTTCACAAATACATAGATAATGCTACACTGATCCAGTATGCTGATGATTCCATAATCATCTGTACAGCTAACTCTCCTTCTGAAATTCTTCAGAAAACCCAAACAGTCTTCTTCAATACTGCAACTTGGATGCTAAACAACTATCTCGCAATGCTAATAAAACAAAAATCATGATATTCTGTCCGTTGAGAAATTTCACCATATATAAAAGCTCCTTTAAAATAAAAAGCCACAATAACACTCTAAATGATATTGTACCTCACACCAAACTACTCAGTGTCACCATTGATGATCATTTAAAATTCAATATCCACATCCAAAATAATATAAAAAAAACACCAAAAACTAGGGCTGCTGTACAGACAAAATCACTATCTAACTACTTCTACCAGACTTACTCTAGCCTCCTCCTACTTGCTCCCCTCTCTTATGTATGGTACCCCTCTACGTACTCATCTTCAACTTAGTCCAAAAAGCAAACTAGAAGCCTGCTATAACAAATTCTGTAAATTTGCTACAGGGTCCAAATACTCTACCCATCACTTCCATTCCTTCCACTCCCTAAACTGGCTCGAGCTTCCTAATTACCTGAAATTCATACAGCTCACCACTGCTCACAAACTCATATTCCAACCCTCCGTCTGTCCCTCTCTTTCATCTATAGGTTCATAGGTTCATACTAGGCTATCTGCCCTAGGGTATTTATAAGCCTAGCCAGAGTGTGTTTGGCTTTCGCCACCCATTTTAAATTAATTTTGCTATGCCCTTTTTCGAGATTAGTATACTGTGCCTCTGTCTAACAGTGACACAGAAGTGATACCCGGGGTAAACCTACGATCTCCCATCCACTCATCAAGATTCCTCTTGAAGAGAGTCAATGAGGGACTCTGCCTAACCTGAACTGGGATTTTATTCCAGAGTGAATGGAGCCTCTGGGTTATGAATCAGTCCCTCCAGCATGTCCTATTTATTTCAGGGCTGAGGTTCAAGTCTCTTGAGCGCGTGGCGCGATGGGATTTGTATTTTCTGAGGTGCAGCATGTCCATTAATTCCGGGATGGACATGGCTTTATACGTTAGGCACAGATCACCTCTGAGCAGGCAGTATGCCACTGAGTAGAGCTGGAGTTTATTTAACCGGGCAGCATATGGCATCTGTTTGAGCCCTTTGATCCTCTTGGTGAGGTACTTTTGGGGTCTTTCCAATTTCTGCAGGTGTCTGGTAAGGTACATCCCAAAAGGGGCATTGTACTCAATTATGGGCCTGATGAGGGATAAGTAAAGAGGGACGATGACCTCCCCTGATTTAGATGTGAATCCCTTCATGATAAGGTGGGCTATATAAAATGTTTTTCTAACCACTTTGGCCACGTGGTTGTCAAATGAGAGATTACTATCAACTTGGGTCCCCAGGTCCCTAATTACTTCTTCTGTACTTAATGGATTACCACCTATGTGGTAATTTGTGGGCACTTTGTTTTTGCCAAAGGGGATGACTATACACTTTTTGGCGTTTCGCTTGAGGCCATGGCTCTGGCACCAGTTGTCTGTTTCTACGAGGCCCTTTTGGAGGATGCTTGTGTCAGCTGGGGAGTCGATTATGGCGCCCAGTTTGCAGTCATCTGCGAACTTGGTCAGCCACAGTCCTTCCGTGTTGGCCTGTACCTCCGAGAAATATATACCGAACAAGAGAGGTCCCAGGACTGAGCCTTGTGGGACGCCACTTGTAACTGGTTTGGAGTCTGACATGGCTCCAGCAAATCTAACTATGTGGGTTCTGTCCTTGAGCCAGTTTGCAACCCATCTAGTGACATAGGGGTTTATATTTAAGCTGGTGAGCTTATCTATAATGCCCAAGTAGGGTATTGTATCGAAGGCTTTTGCAAGGTCCAGGTAGGCTGTGTGGACCACCTTCACCTAGTCAATGGCCTTGGTGACTGTTTCAAAGAAATCAACCAGGTTTAAGAGGCAGGATCTGCCCTTAACAAAGCCGAACTGGGTAGGATCCAGTGTCTGTAGGTCCCCAATATCTTTATTTATGAGGTCCATGATGATCCTTTCCATAGCTTTGCAGACCAAGCTAGTCAGGATTATGGGGCGATAGTTTTCAGGATCCGTTGAGGCACCTCCTTTGTGGAGAGGGACCACTGTTGCTGTACACCACTCTTTGGGTACATATCCTGTAGTAAGGCTGAGACTGAACAGTAGTTTTATGTTTGGGTTTAGCTCTTCTTGGAGTTCATGTAGGATGCAGCCCGGGACACCGTCTGGTCCCATTGATGCTGTGTTTTTTGATTTGGAGAGGGCGGCTCTTACCTGAGCATCTGAGATGTCAGGGGGGCAGCACTCTGCTGGGATAGATATTTGCCCTTTTGGTGGGGGGGGGAGTTTGCGCTGAACCTGTCAGCTATCATGTTGGCAATGTCTGTGGGTTCGGTGTATTTTTTGTCATTTTGGACTAATTCTGAGCATATCTGGGAATTTCCACCCAGGTTACTAACATAACTAAAGAAAGCCTTGTGATTATCCTTAGTGTCCTGTGCAATTTTTCTCTCGAAGCTGGCCTTAGACGATTTTATGACTGCCCGTAGTTTTTTGCTAATACTGATGAGAGATGCCTTCCCTTTTTGGGATTTTGCTCTATCATTTAGTAGCTTCCTCCTTCTATTGTATAGTTTGTTTATGGCTGGGGTCCACCAGACAGTACGTCTGCCTTTGGAGGATTGGGTCTTGGTTTTATTTGGGATTGCATGATCCATGCATTCCTGAAGGTGTTCATAGAATGCGTTTATAAAGGATTCTGCAGTCTGGGCTGTATTTTCCACAGGCTCGGAAGCTTTGAAGGATTCCACCTCGGTTTTGAGGAGTGTGAAATTTGCTTTAGAGAAGTTTTTCACTGTGGTTTTCTGGGCAGGGGGTGGGGTCGGGATGTGAATATCCAGTGAGATTAGTTTATGGTCTGATCTTACCAGTGAGGGATACACTTCTGGTCTGGAATATAAAGTCCCCATGTTGGTGATGATCAGGTCCAGTATGTTTTCCCCTCTTGTGGTAGTGGTAATAAGTTGTTCCATAGCATTTGAGTTTATAAATTCTAGGAACCTTTGGGCTAGGGTGTTGGAGCTAGAGTAATGCTCCCAGTCTATGTTTGGGTAGTTGAAGTCACCCAATATAATGGTGTTTGGAGAGACCTTCATATTTTCCAGTGTTCTCAGGAAGGCCGAGTGGGGCTCCTGGGTTTGGGAGGGTGGTCTGTAGCAGGCTATAAACTGGAAGGCAGTTTTACCCACTGTTAGTTGCACATGGATAGTCTCTGATGCTTCGTGCTGTGCCATCAACCTGGAGGTGTGGGTATCTTTGACGAATATTGAAGGCAGTTTTAACCACTGTTAGTTGCACATGGATAGTCTCTGATGCTTCGTGCTGTGCCACCAACCTGGAGGTGTGGGTATCTTTGACGAATATTGATACCCCCCCTCCTTTTGTGGTTCGGTCCAAATTTTGGGGCTGAAAAGGATGGTATGAGGTATAACCTGGTAGTGCTGGGGTGCTCTTGGGAGCCTTGAACCAGGTTTCTGTTACTGCACAGATATCGATGTTCTCCATGCTAAGGAGAGTTTCGAGTGCGTGCATCTTGAGGTTTAGACTTCTGGCGTTGAGCAGCATTACTCTTAGTTTCTTATCCCTTGTGATACCTATGGAGGTGGGTTTGTCTTTTGAGCCTTGCCTAAAAAAGGCACTATGGGGGTGGCAAGAGCCTTTGCCAATATCCGAAAGCCCAGAGGTGACAGGTGCAAGCCGTCCCTAGCGAAGCATCGTGGCTTGTCCAGCATGTCATCCCAGGCTGACAGGCATTGGATCCCCTTTGAATGACACCAATACTTAAAGCTTCATATTGTGGCATCATTCTTGGTGAGGGTAAGATGCTACTTAAGGTCAGGGTCATACCGGCCTGGGCTACATGCTCTGAGAGCTCCTCTATGTCTCTTTTCATGTAGTCCAGGGAGGAACGTCTCAGTTCATTCACACCAGCATGGACAATGACTGAGTCATATTTGTACTTGCCTTGGAGTGACCTGAGTGCTTGTGTTATGTGGCGGATCCTAGCGCCTGACAGGCAGCTCACCGTGACCTTCTCCTTGTTCAGCCTGGTGAGCAGGACGTCAGTGTGCCTGACGATAGAGTCACCTATTACAAGTGTATCAGATGTGTTGTTTAGCCTTAAGGGCTGTGACTGTTCGGCACACTGACTTTGTGAGCTATGTGTTGCACGTGTTTTGTTTTGGGGTAGCGGTTGCTTGGGTGTCTGCTTTGGAGGTCTCTGCTGCTTAGGCAGATTTTTATTCAGAGCCTCCAAGTATGTTTTTGTGTGTTTATGTGTTTGGTTTGCTGTCGTGGTAGGTCTATGTGAGACTGGAATTGTAGTGAGTGTGGTTTCCTTCTCCTCCTGACTGGTTACGCCAGTACTGAGTTGAGAGAGCTTAGCTTCCAGTTTGGCTATATGGTTGCATCTCTCACATGTGTTGGAATTTGTTGGGAGGAGGAGAGGGTTGTCTGTGTACATGAGGCAGTTGTAACATTGCCTCAAGATTCCCAGATTCACCAGCTGAACCGGAGAGGAGATTGACAACTGACCTTTGGACATGCTAGAATAGTATTGGGAATTCCTTTATAATTGAAAAAAAGGGCCAATGGGGAACAAGGTACTCAATGGGAGTTTGTGAGGGTGTAGTGATTTTAATTTTTTTAGTGCTGACTTATATAATTGCTTTAGTGAGCAAGTACCAGGTAACTTAAATGCAATGTGTTACAGGTAACTTAAATGCAAAAATGACAAACAGTAACTTTCTTTCAAGTGAAACAAGGAAATAAGTACAGTAAGCAATGCAGATATCACTAGGGATCCACAGAAGTGCTGAAAAGCCACGTTTTAAGTGGAATTAGCTTTTCAGGGAAATAACAAGCAAACAAACAACAAGCATACAAACAAATCTAGATTCAGCAGGCCTGGATCTAATCTATGCTACAGCGAACAAGGTGTACCAATTACAGTAAGAAGCAGTTCAAATATGCAGGCACTATAAGCTTTTAACCAGAAATTCCCAGCTCAGAAGGGCAGAGTCCAGCCTCTCCTCCCACAAGAGTGCAGACCATGAACCCTCTTAATGTAAAATAACTGGCCTGAAGCCCAAGTGCTTAAACAAGAATTAATACACTTTTAGAATAACAGACACTGAGCCCTCAATCAGCAGTTCCCAACTTAGAAGGATGTAAGCTACCTGTTCTGCCACTACAGTGCAGACCACAAACCTTTCTAATGTAAAACAACTGGTCTGAAGCCCAAGTGCTTAAACTAAAAGGCTTAGAATGAGTTACACCAAGCAGTAATAAATACAATTGAGTACTTTTAAGATGACACAAAAGCAAAATAAAGTAGGAAGAAACACAAATACAGTAAAAGCAGATAAAATTTATTTATTTATTTTTTTTTTAGTGGAAAGAGAGAAAGGAGTAGCAGAAACTAAGCTGATTGGCCTTCTCAAATGTTCTCCCTGTACTGGGTAGAATGAGGTAATGACACTAGACTGGGAGGAGGGTCCCAGATCAAATTTACACTAGGGGCGGGCAACTGCAAAGCTACCAACTATAAAACACTATACCAACAGGGAGGCAGGGTGGGAAACAAACTGCAGAAATGTATCAGGGAGGGAGGGTGGGAAACAAACTGCAGAAATGCATCTCACAGCTGAAAAGCAGCAGTGAGCCTTTAAATGAAAGTTTTAAACAGCTAAAGGAGCCTCCAAAACAAGAGTTTAACTGCAACAAGTTATCAGAAACAAACAACCCAACAGATGCTTAATAAAAGTGGACAATTTCCAGTTAATACCTCACACACAGTGAAACTAGCTAGAAAAATACACAGTACACAAAGTGCTATAAATAACAAAGAAATAAAGAACAAAATAAACAAAAAAACCAGGATACTTAATGTTATATATTATAGCTTCGAGTTTCCTCAGTGTCCTTCCTTCGATCAGTTCAGTGTGAAATGGCAGAACACTCATAACTGAATTTCTTAGGTAACAGAAAGTTGAAACCTGAGACAGCTTATCTTAACCCCTTACCTTCCCAGTTGTACTCTTAGGTCTGAAAACCAAAACCTCCTTAAACTCTATAAACCCTTATGCCCTCCTGGCCAATTACTTCTATCACACTCTTTAGCTAAACTATGGAATCCCCCTCCCCCGCTGTACTCAAAACCATTCTAATTTCAAATCTCTCCTCCATTCTTACCTTACCTCAGACTGGGACTGTTCCTGCTCCATTACCACCTAAATTACACTGTTGTGTCTTTCCAACCTTCCTTCAATATCATCTGCTATCACCTCTGATCACTAACATTATTGTTAGAACAAACGCTCAACTTGTACAAATGCTTTATGACTTGTACTTTTAATTATATTATCTGTATTACTTTTGACTTTATCTATATTTTAACATTTGTGTTTTAAAACGTATACTCCCTGATTTTGTATTTGCATTTTAAATTGCATATTTATGCTTTTGTATACTTTATATTCCATATTGTACTTATATTATATTCTGTTAACTGCTTTTGGAGCTTTTCTCCCTGGGCCTCCACTGAAAATGGGCTCTGCATGGCCCAGTGGATTTCCCTGGTCATCAAACTGGAAATAAATAAATAAAAATATGGACCACTACTGTTCTAAGATTTACAGGAAACCCACATACTCAAATCATTTTTTTTTTGTATTTTGACATTGTCCATACTTTGAAAGAGAAAAGGGGCATAGTCAAGAGAAAATTTATCAAAATATCTAGGATCATCTGAGAGCATGACTAGTTTTTATTGTCTTAAAATCTATGTTTCATAGGTTCATAGGTAGGTACTAGGTTATTGTCCCTAGGGCCTATATAATCCTAGCCAAAAAGGTACCTTGGACTTCGCCACCCAAGAAAACTTTTTTCCTGTGTCCCTGTCGAGCAGAGCCACAGAAGTGATCCCTGGGGTGAATTTCCTAGTTCCCATCCAATCATCAAGAATTTTCTTGAAGAGTGCTAATGAGAAGCTCTGTTTGACATAGATAGGTAGTCTGTTCCAGAGTATGGGAAGTCTCTGAAACAAGAATCTATCCCTCCAGCATGTTCTGTTTATTGTGGTGACAAGGTTTAGGTCTCTACAGCGTGTAGCTTGGAGGGATTAGGATTTCTTTAAGTGGAGCATGTCCAACAGCTCTGGGTTTGACATAGCTTTGTATGTTAGGCAGAGATCACCTCTGAGTAGGTGATATGCGACGGAGTAAAGCTGGAGTTTTTTGAGACGGTCTGCGTAGGGCATCTGTTTGAGGCCAGTAATCCTCTTTGTGAGGTATTTCATTGGCCTCTCCAGTTGTTGTAGATGTCTTGTGAGGTACATACAAAAGGGGCACTGTACTCTATAATGGGTCTAATGAGTGATGAGTAGAGTGGAACAATGACTTCTTTTTTCTGGATGAGAAACCTTTTGTGAAGAGGTGTGCCATGTAGAAGGATTTCCTGACCACTGTGGTGATGTGATTATCAAAGGAGAGACTACTGTCCACCTGTGTCCCGAGGTCTCTTATCACACTTTCAGTGTTAAGTAGACTACCACCTATGTGGTAGTTCATGGGTATAGAGTTTTTTTCCAAAGGGGATGACAATGCACTTTTTGGCATTGAGCTTCAGGCCATGGCTTTGACACCAGGTATCTGCCTCAGTGAGGCCCTTTTGTAGGATGCCTACATTGTTAGGAGTTTTGATTATGGCTCCCAGTTTTCAGTCATCTGCAAGCTTCATTAGCCAAAGACCTTCTGTGTTAGCCTGTACTTCAGAGAAGTAGACAGCAAACAGGAGAGGACCCAGGACTGAACCCTGTGGTACTCTACTTGTCACTGGTCTGAAGCTGGATTTGGAGTCTGCTACTTTCACAGTGTGGGTTCTGTCTGTGAGCCAGTTGGCAACCCATCTTGTGACATAGGGATTTATACCTAGTTTAGTGAGTTTATCTATAATTCCAGAGTGGGGGATGGTATCAAAAGCCTTGGCGAGATCTAGATAGGCTGTGTGAACCACCTTACCCTCATCTATGGCTTTGGTGACTGCTTCAAAGAAGTCTATCAGGTTTAGAAGACATGATCTGCCTTTTACAAACCCGAACTGTGTGGGATCCAGAGTTTGGAAATTACCATTGTCTTTGTTTATGAGTTCCATGATGATACGTTCCATGGCCTTGCAGACCAGGCTCGTCAGGCTAATGAGGCGGTAGTTCCTGGGGTCCATGGTGGATCCCCTTTGTGAAGTGGGTTAACCGTCCCTGTGCACCATTCAGTGGGCACAAAGCCTGAGGTGAGGCTATGATTGAACATGGTACTTAGGTGGGGTGCCAGTTTGTTCTGCAGTTCCTATAGAACGTAGCCTGAGATGTTGTCAGGTACCATGGATGCTGTGTTCTTGGCTTTGGAGAGTGTGGTTTTTACCTGTGCAGCCGTGATTACAGGAACTTTGCATTCTTCCGGTATAGAGATGGGCCCTCTAGGGAGTGAGAGGGGGGTAAAGTTCGCACTGAACCTATCTGCCAGGATGTTGGCAATATCAGTTGGTTCTGTATATTTAGTGCCATTGGGCTGTAACTCAGAGCAGATCTGAGTGTTGCCATTGAGATTCCTGACATAGCTATAGAATGCTTTGTGGTTGTCTTTAGAGTCAGTGGCAATTTTGATTTCGTAATTAGCTTTGGAGGATTTTATGAGGGATCTCAGCTTCTTACTGACGCTGACCAGGGAGCTCCTCCAGTCATGGGATTTTAATCTTTTTTGCAACAGTTTCTTTCTTCTGTTGTAGAGTTTGTTTATGGCAAAGGACCACCAGATTGGCTTCCTTTTTTTGGAGGATAGCATCTTGGTTCTGTTAGGAATAGCACAATCCATACATTCGTGTAGGTGCTTATAAAGTGCATTTGTATAGGATTCAGCAGTTGTACCTCTATTGTCCATCTGCATGGATGTCATGAAGTTTGCCACTTCTGTCTTAAGATGTGTGAAGTTGGCTTTGGAGAAGTTTTTTAAGGTGGTTTCCCTAATGGGGGGTGGGGGTGGGATGTGGATGTCTAGGGTGATTAGCTTGTGGTCGGATCCGACCAATGAGGAATTGACCTCTGGTGTGGAACACTGGTCACCCATGTTGGTAATGACCAGGTCTAGGATATTACTGCCCCTGGTGGGGGTGTGAATAAGTTGATCCAAGGCGTTGGAATTTATGAATTCCAGAAAACGTTGAGCAAAAGAGTTGGTACATGAGTAGTTTTCCCAGTTAATGGGGAAGTTGGGTAGTTGAAATCGCCCATTATTAGGGTGTTGGGTTGTACCCTAATATTTTCCAGTGTATCAAGAAATGAGGAGTGGGAATCCTGGGCCATGATGGGGGGTCTGTAGCAAGCTACAATTTGGATTGCAGTCTTGCCCAGAGTTAGTTGCACATGGAAATTGGTTTGTTGCTTATAACTACCCTGAGTCCTTGCTTGATGGCATAATGAACTTCATGAAGTTAAAACAATATTCGAACTATGTACCTATTTTAGTTAAACACTGTTTCAGACCCCTATAGTAAAGGAACAGTTTTGGTTATTCTATGACTTTGCATTACTCATCTGAAACATGACCTACAGGACATTGTCATCAAGGAATGGAAACTTATACAGAACATCTGGCCTGATTTTCAAAAACTGGGCCCTTTACCCTAGTTTGTTTTCAAATCCCTCAACAGCATTGGAGATAGTTTTGAATAGAGTCATAGGGGTGTCGCAAATGAATCTATGAGTAAATAAAGTGGTTGCTCCAGCTGTTTTATTTTTGAAGGTCTGAACATTGTTTTAAACAATTATCTAACGGTTATTCCCTGTACTGCAAAGTATAGTTGTAAAACAGCAGGTGTTGTTTATGTTACCATCTACAGTACCTGCCCTTCATTTTATGTTGGAAAAACTTGACATCCCCTATGGAAAATAATTTATGAACACTTTCCAAACATTAGCAAGAGAAATATGAAAAATGCATTATTTAAGCATTTTATAGGTGGCATCAATTTTAAGAAACTCATTTTTTTTTATTTTATTAAAGGTAATAAAAGACTTTAGGGATGGTGACTGTTCTGCTATGCAAAGAATTGTTCTGGCAGATCACTTAATAGTGATACTCGATCAGGTCTTAATGACCTAATTTACATATCTCCTGTATTAAGGATGAGAGTCAATAAACTGGTTTATTACTTTTTGTCTCCACTTCATTTTAGTTACACCTGCTATTTATTTGTTTGCTGTTTCCTGTGATGTATTTCTGAAGAAGTCCTTACATTTGGGAAGAAAGTGTTCAAACTGAAAGCTGTTTTGAAATTTGTTCTATTTCACTATTTATTAGTGACTGATGGCATGGTGTTATGTCTACAGATTGAGGGTGCCTGTATTTTTAGTGGTGTAAAATGTGGGACTATGAGTCCAGAACTTTGGAAAATAGGTAATTTCCTTAAGATAAGGTAAAGTAGAGTTCCACAGTTTGGGAACTAGTGCAGAGAAGCCAGCCCTGGTTCACTTAAGTTTGGATGCAGTGGTTTCAAGAAGATATCCATTGTGGTTCTACCTTCTGAGACTATAGAAGGCTATTCTTAGTGAGAGCTTAGATACAAACGGAGTAAAGGTGTACATATGTGGGAGTTTAAACAATTGAAATGCTAACAAGAGATCAGCCCTTTGTATGAGTGGAAGACATTTGGAATTTCAAATGATTAGAAAGTGATGTTCTTGTTTGGGAGAGACTAACAAATCTTTTATATTTTATTAGTGATGGTTTGAACAGTGTTTTCATTTATTTTTAAAGCAGCAGCAACAAAGGATATACCATCTGCAAGCTGTGAGACAAGGTTGCCTTTGCCTATGGGAGATCTGGATGTGTAGGATGTGAAATGAGGACATTTTATGCATATACACTGTAGTCATACCTCTCAACCTCTTAGAGCAAGAAATCTGGACAAAGCCATATATAAAAGTGGGACAAATGTCCAAAAATAGGGACAATTTTTTAAATATTGCTGTTACAAACTTAGAATAACAGGTTTTGCATTAGCATGAATTTTCTAATGGGTATGAAGTCTGAAACTCAAATGTCTGTCATTATTTTCTAACTTCAGTCTTTAATGGTTTGCCACTAATTTGACAGAAAACCACAATTTTATGGACCAAAAATATGAGGCAAATGTCTGGACATTCTGCAAAAATATGTACAGTTGAGAGGTATGAAACTGCATTTCTGCCTCTGGCTTGGATTGTGGCTGAAATTGGTTCCAGGACCTCCCACCTTCTCAGTTTACAAATTCTAAATAAGCAAGAGTAGGAGTATACAAAACACACACAGTCAAACTAGTCTAACAAATTATACAAAGGTACATATAATTACAATGCAGAGCATTCTGAGGAGAACTGCTTACTAAGGCAGCAGTACTTTATTTAGAAATAGTCAGTCACTGAGAAATATAAACTACAAAATATTTATTAAAATGCAGTGTTTTCTGTGAAGAATTACTAGTTAACACAGCAGATGTACCAACTTCAGATTTAGCTAGACTGTTGCTTTTGTTTGGATAAAGTACACACTTATCTTGATATAATTGCCATAAATATTTTAAATGAATATAAAAAATATTCATTGGTCTCTGGAGCGCAAACAAAACTCCACTGGAAAACATTAAATGATTTAACAAGGTTTACAGTGGATTCTTGTACTTACATCCTTTAAGCTGCTTGAAACACTTTATTTTTGGTTTACACGTTTATAAAGTAGTGAATGTGGCTGTAGTTTCATGAACTGTGACCAAAATACTCTTCATTCCTTAATCAGTTAATACCACTGATCTAGCAACATAGTAAAAACTCTGATAAAATGTATCATATAATGATATATGATGTTCACATAACACTCTAAAAGGTAGCAGGGAAGTTCACCACCAGCCATTCATTAAGTAGGTAAACTTATTAAAGGTGTAACATTTTCCAAATATGGTGCCACTCAGATATTTCTTATATTTAGGGACGCAGAGTGTAGGAGTTTGGGAGTCATCATCCTTGTAAACATGCCATGGTTATATAATTTCAAAGGGGGTGCTTCATCAAATCATCCTCTCAAAGGGTTGCCCCAGTACAGGGAGTCATCCTCCTTGTAAACATACCTTGGTTACACCATTTCAATGGGGGCACCTTCATCAAATCATCCTCTCAAAGAGTTGGCTCAGTATGGGACGCCATCCTCCTTGTAAACATGCCTTGGTTACACCATTTCAAAGAGGGTGTCTTCATCAAATCATCCTCTGAAAGAGTTGGCTCAGTAAAGGGAGTCATCCTCCTTGTAAGGGGTGCCTTCATCAAATCATCCTCTCAAAGAGTTGGTTCACAATGAGTTGGCATCAAACCTTAAAGGTTAAAACATATAATGGTTCAACATTATAATATATATGTTTGATATGTTTCAAATGTTGCTGGCTGGAAGTTATTTAAAATTATGTGTTCATAGCTGAAAGCTCCAAATAAATTCGTACAAAAGCAAACGTTATTTATGTGCACTAAGACCTCTCGTATTATTAGTGGCAGCAACAATTGTTTGCCCGGCTCTTATAAATTAAACACGGCAGCGAGAGAAGTCCCCAATTAATTGCTTGAAAGGCCATAAAATTAAGACACTGTCATACTATCAACAAAATACATGCAAAATTAAATCCATCTTAAAGGAAAACTCTGGGCTTCAGCACGTTAACTCAAACATATGTTTTCCTTTATCTTTGTAAAATCACCCTCCTGCTGTTACATGAATCCTCTAACAAGTTTTTTAGTTTTACATTTCTATCCTTCCTTAGCGTAGGGCAGGGAGACCCACCCCCCATTCTTTTGTATCGCATACTTTCAGGTGGACTTTGTCTCCACCTTCGTGACATACCTTCGACACAGTCTAATCAGTAGCTCCCTCTTCTGATGTTCCTCCCACACTGTGACACAGACATTACAATGCTGGCCCCGTTAACAGCTGCTATAAATTACTGTTGTTGTGGAACTGTGCGTGTTACTACCACTGTTTCCTTCAGGACTGAAAACATCATCGGAGCAAGTATTTCCTCCATGAAAAAGTGCAGCCAAACTGCTTGACAATTATCATCACATGCACTGTTTCGGTAAGTTAACTGCAAAAAATGTATTCCATACCAATATGTGGCTCTGCTTAAAGTGCCTGGTGTCATTTAATAGTTTCTTGCTTGTGTTCTCCTGTTGTAGCTGTTTTTACACGTCTTACTACAATCGGTCTCCAACAACCATGCTTCATACCTATCAACCTCTTATAGCTAGAAATCTGGTGAAAGTCTCAAAAATAATGACAGTTTTTAGATTTTTCTCTTACAGCCTTATAAAGTTGATAGAATGACAGATTTTGCATTATTATGCATTTGCTTGCCCGTTACAAAGTCTAAATTTGAAATGGCTGTATTTAATGATTTACCCCTAATTTGCCAGACATTCTGAAAAATACCTAAATCCGGAGATTACAGGACATCTGTACAGTTTACAGGTATTGCCGTGCTTTGGAGTGTGTATGTGGGTGTGTCGTTCTGATCGCATGTACGTTAGGGAATGTATGCCTGAAAGCAGAATGTGTGTGTGTGTGTGTGTGTGTGTGTGTGTGTGTGTGTGTGTGTGTGTGTGTGTGTGTGTGTGTGAATGCAGAAGAGACCATGTCTGTGTGTGAGGCAGAGCACCTCTCTGGTCTTGTTCAAGAGGAATCTTGACCAATGGATGGGAGATTGCAGATATACCCCAGGGATTACTTCAGCGTCACTGCTTGACAGAGGCACAGCAAAATGATAGGCATAGTTTTTATTCAAACTAAAGGGGTGGCGAAAGCCACATAACTATGGGCTAGGCTTATAAATGCCCTTGGGCAGATAGCCTAGTATGAACCTATGAACCTATGAACCTATGACAGACACGTGTGTATGAGAGGAAGTTAGCGATGCATGATGGAGTGATCGGTGCATGCATGAAAGTAGAATGCATGTGTGTTTGTGAATGCAGATGAGACTGTGTCTATGAGTGAATGAGAGAGAGTTACCGATGCCTGAGTGAGTGAACAGTGCATGTGTGAAAGCTGAATGTGTGTGTGTGTGTGAATGCAGAAGCCATTGTGTCTGTGGGTATGAGAGAGACTGAGCAATGCATGAAAGAATGATCGGTGCGTGTGTGAAAGCAGAATGTTTGTGTGTGTGAATGCAGAAGCCACTGTGTCTGTGTGTATGAGAGAGACTGAGCAATGCATGAAAGAATGATTGGTGCATGCGTGAAAGCAGAATGTCTGTGTGTGTGAATGCAGAAGCCACTGTGTCTGTGGGTATGGCAGACGGGTGTGTGCATCATGCATCTGGAGATGTGATTGGTGTGCTAGTGAGGAGAACCTACAATATATATATATATATATATATCTATATATATATCTATATATATATATATATATATATATATATATCTATATATATATATTTTTTTTTGGAATGTATAACAGAAGATTCTGATAGCAACCAATACAAGAATAAGACCTGAGGGATATAGGTCTAAGGTTAAAAAGCTGATCGCATACAATGTAGCGATCGGCTAATTACAGGGAAGTCTTTTTTTTTTTTTTGTTCTTGCTAAGTGAGTAGGGTGCTGCTCGCAGTACTGCTCGAGGGGACAAGTTGAACCAACTACGATCTGTATGTCTGGTGCAATTCTTCTTGGATGATTTCTTTTTTTTTGGGGAGGGGGGTGATGAAGTCCATAGTAAACCTTCCCATCTGTACTCTCCTGACTGTCGTGATTTTCACACATGTGCTGATAGTGCATATTTGCATAAGAACAGATTCAAGGGAAATAAGTGAGACTAGAGCAACACAGCTCGAACCAGCTGTAAAAAGTCTATACTTCCAGCTTAATTTGTAGCCCAAAGCATGAAATGCGTAAGTAAAAATTCGTAAGATTGCATCTGCTCCTGGTATACAGATAGCATTTGTTTTTGATCTTGTATGGGTCTGCCACACTGATATTCTTTTTAGCTGAAATAGAGTAAGTGTTCTATTTAAGCTAAAAAGAATATCATTGTGACAGACCCATACAAATGCTATCTTTATAGGATGAACAGATGCAGTCTTAGGATGTGTGAGAAGGGGGTTGCCGTTGATGTGGTAATTATCAAAGGCAGTTTCTTTGCCAGATGGTATGATAATACATTTTTTTTGCTTAACCTATGGCCATGACTTCATCAGCAGTAATTTGTTGCCGTGAGACCCTCTTGCAGTATGCTAACCTCATTTGGAGAGTCAGTATGTTGAATGGGTTACTCCCACTAGGTCAGTGCTATCTTTTTAGGGAAGGTCCTTGCTGGCATTTATAATAATGGTAGAAATTTGACCACAGTATCTGAGAACCTCCCCTATTCTCTTCAGTAGATGCTGTGGAATCATTTACATCCACCTGAGCTGCCACCAACTCAAGCAGGTGGGACCTCTATTTAATTTGTCATCTGAAATACTGTGCACATTATGATGCAGCATCCCCAAATGCTGTACTGCAGTGCAGCAATTTGAAAATTAATCCAATCATGTGGAGTGTGGATAGAAACCACAGCCTTCTAATCTGCCAACACCAAAGGAGGGCATGTTACTTGCTGAGCCATTGACACTGCTTTTTCTCCCGCAACATTTACAGCAAAAAAGAAACACCACAATACAACTCTGTCCACAGCAAAGTCTTTGTTTCATTGATGAATACTAACCTAACTGGCCTTGACAGTCATTTTAAGCCTAACTGATTAGTCCATTAATTAAAATTACCCATATATAGCTCCATGGTGTATATTTCTTACCCATACAATAGTGACTAGTTCTTGGTGAAATAGTGATTCTAGGGAATACCATCGTGTGTTTATGTATTTATAGGGTTCATATTGTAGGAAGTACAGTTAGGTGCTGTCTCTGTACAGGAGCAGTACAGGGGCAGTCCTGGGGCAAATTTCCTCATACCGTAGATCCAGCTTACACTTAGGGACATGGATACACTGTTCCACAGAAATGGTAATCTCAGAGATGTACCTGTCTCTTCAAACCATTCTGTTTAAGTTACAGAAGAGGATTAGGTCCCTTTGATGACTTTTTCGGATACCAATTGACTTACAGATAAGCAGTAGTCGATACATCAGTATAAGATAAGAGGATGCCTTAGAAGGCAGACACATCCTCTGTCAGCAGTCTCTAGGATACACGATACAGTGACAGTGCTTTGCAGCACTCTGTGTAGAGTTTATGTTTTAGACACTGTATTCTCTTTGTAAAGAATATCTGTAGGCACTCAAGCTGTTGCATATGCTTGGCCAAAACATGTCTAAAGGGAGCACTCTATTCAGTGATTGGCCTGATGACAGAGTAAATGGGGTCTGGGGACAATGACATCCCTCAACCTGGAGGCTGTCCTGCTGTTTACAAACTGCACAACAGGAAATGCTTTTCTTACTGCTGCAGAGACATGTTGGTTGAGTGTAAGGTTACTGTCTACATACGTTCCACAATCCTAAACCACAGGGTTGACTCTTAGGGCATATTGTCAATGTGGTAATTTCCCAGAATAGTCCATTTCCCAAAGGGTACAATAAGGCACTCTTTGCTTTAGGTTTTACTCCATGGCTCTAGCGCCAGTTATTTGTTTGGGGTAAGCCTTCTACAGAATGGGAATTCAATGGCTGATCCTAACTCTCAGTCATCCACAAACACTGCCAGCCAGAGACCCTCTGTGTTGCAGATGTTTTTTTTAAAGGTATTTGATGTTTTGGATTTTGTTGATATTTGGTATTTTTATAGGTTCATAGGTTCATAGTTCATACTAGGCTATCTGCCCGAGGGCATTTATAAGCCTAGCCCATAGTTTTGTGGCTTACGCCACCCCTTTAGTTTGGAGAAACTATGCCCATTATTTTGCTGTGCCTCTGTCGAGCAGTGACACTGAGATAACCCCTGGGGTGTATCTGCGATCTCCCATCCATTGGTCAAGATTCCTCTTGAACAAGGCCAGCGAGGTGCTCTGCCTCACATAAACTGGGATTTTGTTCCACAGCATAGGGAGTCTTTGGGTGATGAATCTATCCCTCCAGCACGTCCTATTAATAACCGTGTCAAGGTTTAAGTCTCCCGCCCTTGTGGCTCTGAGGGATCTAGATTTTTTGAGATGAAGCATGTTCATCAAATCTGGGTTTGACATGGCCTTGTATGTCAGGCATAGGTCACCTCTGAGCAAGCGGTAAGCAACTGAATATAACTGGAGTTCTTTCAGTCGGGCAGCATAAGACAGATTTTTGAGACCCTTTATCCTTTTGGTGAGGAACCTTTGTGGCCTCTCCAGCTGCTGCAAGTGTCGGGTCAGATACATTCCGAATGGGGCATTGTACTCGATCATTGGTCTGATGAGTGATGAGTATAGGGAAACTATGACTTCCCTTGATCTAGATGTGAATCCCTTCATGATATGGTGGGCAATGTAGAAGGTCTTCCTAACTACTTTAGCAATATGAGTGTCGAATGAAAGGCTACTGTCAACCTGGGTTCCCAGGTCCCTAATAACTTCTTCTGTGTTCAGGGGATTGCCACCTATATGGTAGCTAGGGGTAACCTTATTTTTCCCGAAGGGTATGACTATGCATTTCTTGGCATTTAACTTTAGGCCATGGCTCTGGCACCAGTTATCCGTTTCTGTGAGACCCTTCTGAAGGATATCTGTGTCGGATGTGTTTTCAACTCCGGCCCAGTTTGCAGTCATCTGCAAACTTTGTCAGCCATAACCCTCCTGTGTTTGCTTGTACTTCAGAAAAGTAGATGCCAAACAAGAGTGGGCCCAGGACTGAGCCCTGTGGGACACCACTTGTGACAGGCTTTGAGTCTGACATGGCGCCAGCAAATCTGACCCTGTGGGTTCTGTCACTCAGCCAGTTTGCAACCCATCTTGTAATGTATGGGTTTACATTTAAGTTGATGAGTTTTTCAATGATACCCGAGTGAGGTATTGTATCAAAAGCCTTCGCCAGGTCGAGGTAGGCTGTATGGACTGCCTTTCCCTCGTCAATGGCCTTGGTGACTGTTTTGAAAAAGTCAACCAAGTTTAGAAGGCATGATCTGCCTTTGACAAAGCCAAACTGGGTTGGATCCAAAGTCTGCAAGTTCCCTATGTCTTTATTTATGAGATCCATTATGATCCTCTCCATGGCTTTGCAGATAAGGCTTGTCAAGCTAATGGGACGGTAATTTCCAGGGTCGGTGGAGGCACTGCCTTTGTGGAGTGGGACCACACTTGCTGCGCCACTCCTGGAGTGCGTATCCGGAGGTGAGACTAAGATTAAACAGCTGTCCTAACTGTGGGTTTAATTCCTCGTTGAGTTTATGGAGCACACAGCTGGGGACACCATCAGGTCCCATGGATGCTGTGTTCTTTGCCTTGGAGAGAGCAATTCTCACCTGGGCGTTAGAGATGTTTGGGGGACTACAATCATTTGGTATAGATATCTCTCCTTTAGGGAGGGAGAAGTTTGCACTGAACCTTTCAGCCAGTATGTTGGCAATGTCTGTAGGATCAGTAATCTTCACATCATTTTGAACTAATTCTGAGCATATCTGGGAGTTTCCTCCTAGGTTTCTGACATAGCTAAAGAATGCCTTATGGTTGTCTTTAGAGTCCTTAGCTATTTTTTCTCAAAATTAGCTTTGGATGATTTTATGAGAGCTCTTAGCTTTTTACTTATAGTGATCAGCGGTGTCTTACCTTTTAAGGATTTTGCTCTATCTTGTAGTAGCTTTCTCCTTTTGTTGTAGAGTTTGTTTATGGCTGGGGTCCACCAGACTGGGCGCTTGCCTTTGGTACAAAGAGTCTTTGTTTTGCTTGGGATTGCCTGATCCATGCAGCCCTGCAGGTGCTGGTAGAAGGCATTTGTAAGTGATTCAGCGGTTTGAGTAATGTTAACCGCCGGCTCAGGGGCCTTAAAGGAGACCACACTAGTCTTTAGAAGTGTGAAGTCGGCTTTCGAGAAGTTCTTTACTGTGGTCTTTTTCATTTCGGGTGGGGGTGGGATGAGGACCTCCAGCGAGATTAGTTTGTGATCAGATCTCACCAGTGAGGGGTATACTTCCGGCGTTGAACATTGTGCTCCCATGTTCGTGATGATGAGATCAAGTATGTTTTCTCCTCTTGTGTTGATGGTGACTAGTTGTTCCATGGCATTTGAGTTTATGAATTCCAGGAACTTTTGGGCTAGAGTGTTTGGGCTTGAGTAGTGTTCCCAGTCTATATTAGGGTAGTTGAAGTCACCTAGTATGATGGTGTTCGGAGATACATTTATCCCCTCCAGTGTTTTCAGGAAGGCCATATGAGGTTCCTGAGTTTGCGAGGGTGGCCTGTAACATGCTACAAATTGCAGAGCAGTCTTGCCTATGGTTAATTGCACCTGGATGGTTTCCGATGCATCGTGCGATGCCACCAATCTTGAGGTGTGGGTGTCCTTGATGAATATGGATACCCCTCCTCCTTTCTTGGTATTGTCCAGGTTTTGGGGCCGGAATGCATGATATGAGGTAAAACCTGATAGTGTTGGGGTGCTCTCAGGAGCCTTGAACCAGGTTTCTGTCACAGCACAGACATCGATGTTCTCCATACTGAGAAGGGTCTCGAGTGCGTGCATCTTGAGGTTGAGACTTCTGGCATTGAGCAGCATTACCCTTAGTGTTTTTTCTTTGTTTTGTTCTAGGGTGGTAGGTTTAGAATTTGAGCCTTGCCTAAAAAAGGCACTATGGGGGTGGCAAGAGCCTTTGCCAAAATCCGGAATCCCAGGGGTGACAAGTGCAGGCCATCCCTTGCGAAGCAGCGTGGCTTGTCCAGCATGTCATCCCAGGCAGACAGACATTGGATCCCCTTTGAATGACACCAGAGTTTAAGCCAATTGTTAAAGCTGATCATCTTATCTCTGTATTGTGGCATCATTCTTGGTGAAGGTAGGATACTGCTCAAGGTCAGGGTCATACCTGCTTGGGCTACATAATCAGAGAGCTCCTCTATGTCTCTTTTCATGTAGTCCAAGGAGGTACGTCTCAGGTCGTTAACACCAGCGTGGACAATGATTGAGTCGTACTTGTACCTGCTGTTGAGAGACCTGAGTGCATGCGTTATGTGGCGGATTCTAGCGCCTTTCAGACAGCTTACTGTGACCTTCTCCTTACTCAGTCTGGTGAGCGGGACGTCAGTGTGTCTGACTATGGAGTCACCAATGACTAGTGTGTCTGGCATTGTGTTTGGCCTTAAGGGCTGTGACTGCTTGACACTCTGACTGTGTGGTCTATGTGTTGCAGGTGTTGTGTTCTGAGGTGGTAGTTGTTTGGGTGTCTGCTTTGGTTGCCTCTGCTGTTTTGGTAGATTTTTGATCAGAGCCTCCGAGTATGTCTTTGTGTGTTTATGTGTATGATTTGAGGTTGTGATGGTATTATGTGAGACTGGGTCTATAGTGTGTGTGGTTACCTTCTCCTCCTGTCTGGTCATGCCAGTCCTATGTTGAGAGAGCTCAGCCTCCAGTTTGGCCGTATAGTTGCATCTCTCGCATGTATTTGTGTTTTGTGGGAGGAGGAGAGGGTTGTCTGTGTACATGAGGCAATTGTAACATTGCCTCAATATTCCCAGGTTCACCAGCTGAGCAGGAGAGGACATTAGCAACTGATCCCTCGACATGCTAGAAGGAATAGACAGAAAAACTTAAGAAAAGGTTCTGGGGATGTGGGTGACCGAGAAATGGGGTTTGCTTTTTGGGGTACTTTCTATAACAAGAGTGCTGTATCGAGGTGATAAGTACTGTAGGAGCAAGTGCTAGCTATACGGATAGAGAATAGTCTACTTGGGAGTCAAGTAGAGATAATTTATAGTTGTAGGATACACTAAATAGGACAGTAGTATACTTTGAGGAAGGTAGTTTTAAGGGAAAATTTGAAGAGTGGACTTTAGGTAGCCCTAATAGTTTAAATCTGATTAACCAGCGCTGCCCTAGTGTGCAACGGTAGCAGCTCCGCGCTAAATCGCGCTAAAGCGTGCTTTATAGCAGGGGGCTGGAAAAAACAGGAAATGACCCAAAATGGCCGACGAATTACTAGTTGCTGCTTCTAACCACTCCTCTGAGGACAAACAAGCAGCTCAGTACTCCCCACTCCCACTGGTGAGTAAAGAAACTACCTCTGGCCACACAAGAAAATGGAGGAACACAGAAACCAAATACAAAGCCCAGGGATCAGCAAAATCTGATCACTGGAACAACTAGCTAGGAAAGTTTAGGAAAGGAGAAATATTTTTTTTGGTTTTTGTTTTTTTGCAAACAGACAGAAAAAAATGCAGTAAATGCTTTGTTTTCGACTAAATTGCTATCAAAGGCTGGTACACTTGAGTGTATTAGCCTGTTTGTTACTTTTAAGCAGTACTTTAGCCCACAAGTGCAATCAACAATATAAGCTCACAAAAACAGGAAAATAAGGTAATAAAACAGTAATATAGGCACAAACTTTAGATTTTGTTTTTTTTTTTTTAAGGTATCATAAATCAGAGTTGAGAAACCTGTCATTTGGAGAAAATCTGTACAGATGCAAGGTTTGATTTCAGGCCATGAGTAAATCAGTGGAAGTTAAATAATGAGAAAAAAGTGCATGGGTGTATATATGTGTGTTAGTGTGTTTATGTTGCTCTGCGTGTGTGAGTGAATGCAAATATGAAAGCAGAATGTACGTTGATGTGCAAGCAGAGGAGGCTGTGTGTGTGTGTGTGTGTGTGTGTGTGCGTGTGTGTGTGTGTGTGTGTGTGTGTGTGTGTGTGAATCAGAGACAGTGCAGCAAGATAAGGATCACTGGCACCAGCCCACCAATCTGTAGAGAGCATCACTAAGGCATATATAAATAAATAACAGGCAACAGGGGCAGATGGTTGTACCTG